>NW_022589705.1:93091171-93128246 GCF_004348235.1 Phoca vitulina | reverse complement strand
CCATCCATCCATCCATCCATCCATCCATCCATCATCCATCCATCCATTCACTGATCCATATATCTTACAAATATCTGGTGAGTGCCCCTATGTACCAGGAACCTTGCTAGAACCTGAGTTTCTGGGGGTGCTGAGATGCACAAAACCAAATACCAGGAACAGGCTGTGAAGAAAAGTCACTGTCACAGGAGGTTTCTCGAAGACACCTAGAGAAAAGTGCAAGTACACAACGGGTGGCCTGATGAGGAGTCAGGCCCCCAGAGTTCCATGTCCAGCTCTGTCACTAGCTTGCTGGCGTGTCTTGGATATGTCCTTGCATTCTCTCTTTGCTATGGTTTCCTCCTCTATCCACTCAGAGGGTTGGACTAGCTCAGAGGACAGGCAGACACTATACAGAGACAATCCCTTGCATGGGTAGCCTTTTGAGAGGGACATTGTAAAACTCCAAGGAGGCAAGGGACAGGAGTTCCCTTGGTTTACAGTGAGAGGATGAGGAACAGAAAATTCTGGAAGAATAAAAAAGAGGAAACAAAGGGTAGAGAGTATGCTCCAGATCCACCTCGCTCTCTGGGTCTTCAAACCATCACTGTGCTGTTCTGACCCCGCCTGTGGGTCACCTAGAGCCGGGTGTCTGATCCCAGGTAACTGACAAGGCCCCTGTCCCTTTGTCCTTCCTTCCCCACCTCCCAGCCCCTGCCCCTCACAGCTGTGATAACCCACACGGAGCACTCTGCCCTCTGGAATTTATTTTAAGGTCTTGGCTGTTTATTTATTTTATTTAGAGATTTCTCGGTGCTTTGAGGGGAGGAAAATTCGAATGGGGTGATTATGAAATACTATTTCACCTCGCTGTTCATTCACAACAAACAAAGAGAAATGATTGGTGATTAAAAATGCATTCTCTCTGCTTGTTTTCTTTTGTTTTACCATTATGGAAATATTATAAATACTGAATACTAATCTGGACCTGCGGGGACCTCATAGACCTTCCAGAAACCAAGGCTCCTGCTCTTCCCTGGGGCAACGTCATGCTGTCCTCTCAGGCACAAAACTATGGCTCAGACCCTCCCCAGAGGGTCCCAGTCAGTCCAGGAGGCCCCGGCGCTCAGTCCTCACTGGACAGGTGTAAGAGTTTCCCCCATTTCCTTGTCCTGGTTCCCTGCGTAAGCAGAACCAGTCAGGGAGAGCAGAGCTGTGAATATCAAGAGCGCTTGATATTGATAGTCCAAAAGTCACGATCGTGGGGTTTTACTCCCAGAGTCAGGCTGCCTGAGCCCCACTCCCTGCCCCACCACTTCCTGGCTGTGTGACCTTGAGCACATTTGAGCTTCCCCATTTCATCCTCTGTAAGGGGGGGGGGGGTGGTGGTGGGGGGTGGTGGTGAAAATGATACCCTGGCAGACCGAAGTGCTCCTAAATGTTGGTTCCCAGAGTGATTAATATTCTTTACCCTTCTTTTGGGGGCTCAGTTTCTCCCTCTGGAAGGGAAGAGAGCTGCGCTGGTGGTCGTCTCAGTACCCCCAGCTCTGGTGGGCGAGGCTTCTGCTTCCAGGATGGGGTGCAGTGGGGACATCCTCACCCACCTTGACTCTCTGTCAGAGACCTTGGCTCCTTCCTGGGAACTCAGCTGGCACCTGTTCGGAGGCCTCCTGATCAGAGCCTGCTTTCTGTGGCCTCTTTTTGAGCCATAAACCCGGCACTTCCCCATTTATGTCAATCACAAACAAATAAATAAGAGCCAAAGGGCCCGATCCAATTCCAAAGTGTTACACCAAGTCCAGATAAACAGCGAGTTCTGTGGCGTCCGCGTTCCTTTTATCTTTCACTTTATTTAACCAAATTAACTGCTCTCCATGTCCCCTGCGTGTGAGTGTCTCTCTCTGTCATATAAAATACAATCACGCCTGCTTGCTACATGTTTCAGATACTTTATCATTAACATCAATTCCAGCCAAATTAGGAGTTTCTCCCAACATAATTGCCCTTCCCATTATCCAGCACTTTATTTTTTCAAAGCACTTTCCAACCATTAATTAGTTAACCCTTAGGACGCCCCAGAGCCGGCGCTCAATGTCACCCTCCCTGTCTCCCAGCTGGGAAGGGGGGGGTCAGGTGGTTTGTTGGAAGTCACCCTGGATGTGGGGGCTGGGGGCTAGGGTGGGACCTTGGAAATCCTCCCTCCGGCCTCAGGCCCTCTGTCTCAGCGGGCCGGGTCCAGGCCCGGGCTGCAACCGACTTTCATATGATCTGAGCTGGCAGGGCCCCGGGGGGTCCTCAACACCTTTAAGTCAGCTCATTCCTGATTCTCTCTATGGCTCGCCCAAGGGAAGTGGGAGCAGAATGAAAGAGTGTGTTTGGCTGGTGGCACCTTCTTGGCTGTGGGGAGCCCCGGGGCAAAGGGAGGAGAGAACAAGACACCCCTTGGAATGTCCAGAAGTGAAGTGCCTTTGGCATTATGGTTATGGCTGCTGACAACCAAGGTTGGGGGCCGGGGAGGTATCTGGAGGATTGGCTCTCTTGGGCGCCCGAACCACAGGGGGGGTCCAGCTCTCTCTCATTCCGCCAATGCTTTGTCCCTCCGTCGGCCAGGTGTAGCCACGGTCTTCATGGGTCCCAGGTAGGTGGGCAAATTGAGATTTGGTGCAGACATCCTAGGAAGATTCAGGGGGAGCCATCTGGGGAAAACAAAATGATTTATTTCTTGGACTGTGTTCTGCCTTGTCAAGATGAACTCTGCTTGCGGCTTCTTGGGATACGATATTTTACGTTTATGGCCTCTCCGTCGTCCTAACTTCTTTAATGATTTTTTTTTTTCTTAAACTCCATGAACTGGCTCCCCACAGGGACATTGCCAGGAACCTTCAGAGAGGTTGTCCAAGCTTCTCGTGACCTCGGAGCCTGGTGAGCTTCCCAGCCCTTCTGTTCCCGCAGCTCCCCTTCCTTCCCGTTGCCTTGAGGCTGGGGCCGCACTTGCTAAGGCAACCTTGCAGATAGGACACCAGCTACCAGCCTGGGGACTTGCCTGTGCCTTCCCCTCACTTTTCCTGTGCTTCCGCGCTGTGTGCAGGGAGCTTTGCCAACCCAAGCAATGGACTCCCCAGAGCGCACGCTGACCGCTGCGTCTCTGTGGTCACGCACTCCGGGGTCCAAATCCCAGGTCTGCCCCTTACTAGCAGTTTGACCTCGGGCAAGGTGACCTCTCTACGCCTCCATTTTTCAACTGTCAAGTGGAGTCGTTTGGAGGGCCGAGGGCGATAAAGCACGTGAGGGGCTCAGCACCCCGCAGTGGATGTGAGCTATCCTTTTGGTCAAGGAGCAGATTGTAGGCTGTATCACGACTCTCATTCTTCCAACGTGCTCCCTTCCACGAGGACTTCCTGCGCGACGCCCCTCCATTGCCACGTGCCAGAAGCACCTTGAGGGCAGGACGATGTCTGGTCCGTCCAGGGTTGCATCCCAAATCCCTACCCCAGTGCCTGGAAGGTAGCAGATGCTCCAAAGACACAGTGAATACTCAAACTGGCCATGGAACACTGCACTCTTCCTTCTGGGCTGGGATTTTTTTTTTTTTTTCCTTTTCATCTCAAACTTCTGGAGCTCTGTGCAATAACAGGTAATAGCTTGAGACCGACATAAGCCATGGGGGACTCTTTTCCTCACTCCCCCTGCCTTTGTAGCTTCACTGAAAACGAAGAGCCCCCTCACTACCCTCTAACCAACAACTTCCCTGAACCTCCCATTCATCTGTTCACTTATTCACTCAGTAAACATTCACTGAGTGCTCGGGGCAGCCGAACTGGGTTTGAATCTTGGCTCAACCCCTTAGCAGCTGGAAGAACTCAGGCAAGAGACTTAACCACACTGCTCCTGGGATTCCTCATCTGTAAGAGGGGCGAAGAGCCCCCATCTCGCCAGTGAGCTGGTCCGTGGTGAGGAGTTGAGATGGAAGAAATACCCAGTGCTTAGCACAGTGCCTGGCAGGTGGTAGGCCCTGCAAATACGGCAGGGATTTTTATGAAGGGTAAGACTCCGTGTTAGGAGCACTACACCCTGGCTGCAGCTGAATTTGAGTCTCCGTAAAGATTCCTATAGCGGATAAAGCTTTCTGTAGGACCATCAGCCAATTTTGGTTCCTAAATAACACAATCCCTGAAGTTTTATGACATGCTATCAATTTACAGAGCGCTCCGCTGTCTCCTGCAGGACTTTCACCTACGAAAATCAAAACTCAGAGAGGTTGTGCGGCTTTCTTCAGGTCACGGAGCAGAGCCATGTGGTCCGACTCAATTTCTAGCACCTCCTTCTACCACTCCCCTACTCTGCCTTGCAACCCACCCCCCAACCTCCACCCCTTCATAATACCTTTCACTTACACAGACGTAGCCTTGGGACCTTCTCTGGCACCTTTGGATGGTCAACTAGCATTTTACGGGGCTGAGATGCATCCCCCCCCAAGACTCACCATTGCAGGGGGGTTATGCTAGAGACCCCACCAATGCCCCTTCTGTGACAACAGGCAGTGAAAACCATCCCCGGGGCCCAGCATTTCCAGGTGATGCCAAGGGAGAATGAACATGCCAAAGTGTTTGGAAAAGAAGGACCGGACGTGGCTATACCTGCCCTCTGTCTCCCCTGAGACGCTTAGCCACGTCCCTAAGTCCTGGCACCGAGTGGGGGAGCCCTCCCAAGCAGCCCCAGCAGCCCTGCCCACAGCAGCCAACGGATGGAGCCTCCTTCCCAGGTGGGTCCTGTGAGCAAAGCTGGGCTGTGAGTAATGGAGTAGGGCCACTTGCCTGGCCTACAGCCCCCTCCCCCCAGTTCTCCTGGGGCCCCTGCTCCCCTTCCTCTCACCAATACCCAGCAATGTGGGGCTCAGCCGGTGGCAGGCCTTGAGCTGAGGGTTTTGACTTACAGCATCTCACTGAAGCCTCCCTCTGCCCCTTTGAGATAGTCCGTCATCATCCCCATTCTACCGATGGTCAGACTAAAGCTTAGCGAGGTAGAAAGATTTGCTCAACCCTGCCCCCAGCACCCAGGCCTGTGCTGGGCAGTACCTAGTAGACACCTGATGAACGTCTGTGGGAGAAATAAAAAACACGACCAAGAGAGTGGATAAATGAAAAAGAAGAGCTCCTTTCAGTAGGGGGCCGACCACAGGCCGGCCACGGTCTGCAGAATTTCTCCGAGTTAGCTTGTTTAATCTCTGCAGCAATCCTACGGGTAGGTACGACGATCATCACCTCCGTACAACACAAAACAAGACCCAAGGAGATTAAGTGACTCCCTCGGGGCGCACGGGTAGCAGGCAGTGGGGCTGGGAGTCAGAGCGAGACCATCTGGCTGTGGAGCCCGCGTTGTTACTGTTCTCAGCCGTGGTGGGTGAGTGGGTGTGGGGCTGGATGAGGGTTTGGGGGTCCAGGAGCTCTGCCCCCTGGGTTTCTCGCCGCCTCTGCAGCTCCCGTGTTCCCAGTTGGCATCCAAGCGAGGGGAAGCGTTTCCTCTAAGTCCTGACCGCTCTCCCAGGCACATTCCCACCGTTACCTACACAGGGAATTAAGACTCAAATCCTCGTTTGACACGATGCAGGAGGATGCTAAGTACTTAAGCGCTAATTAATTAGTGAGCTGTACCCGCTGCCACCAGCCGCTGGAGGAAACCTCAGACAGACCCCCAGAGCGAGCACCAGGGCCCTCCCTGCCACGGAGGCCAAGGCACTGGCCAAGCACAGGGGACACAGAGGAGGGGGTCACACGGGCAGCCCCAGGCCCAATCTCTGCAGAGAAAGGGGTCCAGGTCAGCTCTGACCGCTGCCTTCCGGTCTTCAGAACACCGTGGGAGCTGGAATTCTGGGACCCCGTCATGGTCGGAGTCCTGAATGTGACTAGTCTCACTTCACAACAGGTTCTCAAAGGAAAGCAAGATTCCAGGGGCCACACTGACCCCCCATATCTGGGGCAATTTCTGGGGCCTTTTAGATAAGCCAGAAGCATCTTTTTGCCCCAAACCAGCTGATATGTGTTTTTTAGGGGTGGAGCCACCCACCAGGCATCTGGGCCCCCCAGTACTGATAGGCAAGGGCACTGTAAAGCCAGCCACACCGAGGGAGCACCAGCTAAGGATTGGGCTCTTCCTACCTCTCTCGACCTTGGTCTTACCATCTGTAGTTGGCCAAGGTCTATCTCCCAGATGGGTCCGAGAGTAACTGAAAGCTAGGGCTTTGGAAACCCCCTGGGTTTACCTCACTGTACCGCCACTTCCCAGCCACATGACCTCCCACAGGTCAATTTCTGAGCCTCCGTTTTCTCAGCTGTAAAATGGGCCTCATGGTTGCAATCACTCAATAAATGGTGGTGCTGGCGCTGGTAGTAACCCATGTCCGTTAGCATCATCATCATCTCCAAGGAATCTTCTCTGTTGACTCTCAACTCTTGGAGCCCTGTAGAGTGACCAATCATTCTGGTTTGCTCAAGACTGTCTCACTTCTAGCACTGAAATTCCCATCACAAGAAACCCCACAGTCTGGAGCAAACTGGGGCAGTCGGTCAAACTCCCTACTGCCCTAGAGAGGTTGGAATGGGGGAGGCCTGGTGTTGGGGGGCAGTCCTGCTCTCCGTAACAACTTCTCTCAAGTCAGGACTCCCTCGAAACCCAGTCCCTGAGGGCCCCTCCCCAGAGGTGGCTGGACTTGGGAGGGGCGAACAGGGGGACCCGGAGTCCCCGGGGAAGAATCTGTGGGCGACAGGGCCCCGGGACCGGGGCAGTAACTCCGATAATACCCCAGCCTGCGTCAGCTAGGGGGCCCGCCTCCTGCAATATTTGCTCAGCAACCAGCCCAGAAACGGCATTGTTCAGGACAAAAATAAAAAACACTGGGCTGGGGCTTGTTGTTTTTTCTTTGCTGTCCAAATTCCTCTGCGCCCTGGGGAGGGGAGACCGCGTCTCGGCGCTGCCACCCCGAGGACAGGCAGAGGCAGGAGCCGGCCCGCCCTGGCTCTGTTCCCCACCTGGACCCCAGGAGCGAGAGAACAGGTCCTCAGGCTCCCCGGGTGCTCAAAAGGAGGAACCTCAGCCTGGCAGCTGAGGCAGGGGAGTATCTGGTTAAGCTGAAGTGGCCATCCCTCCAGGTGCTTTTATTGAAGCCTCCCAACCATGAAGGAAGGAAGTCTCATCCCATTTTACAGAGGAGGAGGCTGAGGCTCGGAGCGCTCAGCAGATCCAACGTCTAAACCAAAGCCGGTCAGGGGAGGTGGGTGAGGGAATGGCTTACGTGGCATTTCAGGGGAGGCAGTCTTCCCAGAAGCGGGCCTCCTCTTTATACCCGTGTTTGCTCATGAAACACCTTTATGGAGGGCTGAGGAAGCAGCCTGGGGGAGTGACAGTGGCGGGGGAGGGTGGGGGGGCTTCGCCCTTTCTCCAGAACTCTCGGGCCCTCAGAGAGCATGGCTGCCCTCTGTGCCCAGCGCCCACTCTCCCCCAGCCCCAGCCAGGAGAGGCCGGAGCCCCCCCGCCCAGCGCCCAGCTGGGACGCCCCACGGCCCAGCCCTCTCCCCCTCGCCCTGCACAGGAGGGAGACCGGGAGGCGGGCCCGGCTCAGCAGCCAAGGCTGGCAGCTTGCCATGCAAATGGGCGTGGGGCAGAGACTGAATGTGCCCGGGGCCGGGTGCGGGCAACCGACGGAGGCCGGGCAGGGCCAGGCTGGCTGCCGGAGCCCCCTCCTATTCCGGACGCTTGGAATACAGCCCCTCCGGTGTCTTCAGAGCAGCTCCTGGAAGTCAGCTCATCCTCATCCCCGCGTGCTGGGAACAGAGGGAAGAAAACCGAGGCTCAGCAAGCGGGACAAATGGCAATGGTCACTTAGTGGCGGGGCTTGGGCTCAGGCCTGCCTGCCTCTCAACTTGGCATAACCCGGGTCTGCGCCATGGTGCTAAGAGACGGCTCTGGGGTCAGGCCCCTCGGGGTCCAATCCTGACTCGCTCTCAGCTGTCACATAAATTATGTCACTGGTCTGTGCCTCTGTTTCCTCCCCTGGAAGACAGGGCAATGACCCAACCTCCTTACGGGTGATCACGAGAGCTCAACAAGATGGTGCTGGGCACATAGGAGGTGCGTGACAGAGGGTGGCCCTGTTGTTACCACTGTGGCTGGAGTAATAACATTATTACGTTATGACTCAGGCTGCCTCCTCAAAAGCAGCAAGGCTGCCAGGGGTCCCCCCAGGGCTGGGGGCTCAGTGCACTTGGGATCCCGCATCACACTCAAACCCGGTCCTCTATGTGCTCCCCCTCCCCTGTTTCTTGGAGGGATTTTTTTTTTATCCTCAGCACCCAGTTCTGGACTATTCTAAATGCCCTGGTCTTGCCAGGACCACTCAAGACTATCTTGCCTGTGGCCTGAGCACGTGCGTCCTGACGGACCCCTGCTCTCACAGGTGCCTACCCCCCTTCCCTGCTCCGTGGTGGTGGTGGTGGGGGTGGGGGGGACCCTGGCCTGAGATCCGGGACCCAGGTTCTGGCCCCAGCTCCTTCTCAAACTTGAGCAAGGCTGGCCCTAGTTCTGGGCCTTGGTGCTCCCACCTGGAAGTTGAAGACAAGACTGAATGAGCCCCGAGTGTCCCCAGAGGCTAAGATTCCTAGTGCTGAGGAAGGAAGAGCAGTAAATCCAGCTGCCCTCAGGCTCCTCTAGGATCCCAGAGCCGCCCAACAGGACACTGGCCCCCGGCTGGTCCTGCTTACCCGCTGTCCGTGCAACAGTGCCCAGAGCCCATCAGAGGCTCCCCAGGGCCTGTAGGATGATCCGGTCCAGCCTCCTTCACAGGACTCATCAGGTCCCACCTAGTGGGGTCTGGCCTGCCCTCTCCTCTCTCCTCCGTGGCTTCCCCATTCCAACACTGACCTTCTGCTCTCCCTCAAAAGTGCCATGTGATCTTGGTCCTGGCCCTGGCTCATGGCATGGCGTTCCCAGGAATGGTCTCCCCCGCCGCTCCCTGCCCCTACCCTTTTCCCCCCTGCTCCCTGCCCCTACCCTTCCATTGTCAGCTCTGCAATGAGACAGCACTGGCTACCTGCTTTAGCCTCGGTTACGTGTCCCTCCTCTAAGGTCCCGGAGACACCTGCTTTTCCTGAGCGTAAGACCACCTGGTCCCTGCCCTCAAGAAGCTTAGAATCCAGGAGAGGAAATGAAGCCAACCCACAGGTACTGGCTCATTCATTCATTCACTTCATTCCTCATCCAGCAAGTACTTTTTGAGGACCTACTACGAGCTGATACCAGCTGAACCTGGGGCGGCTGCACCCCTGGGGACTAGAGACCTGGGGACCTGGGGGGCACAGGGGGTGGTGCTCGTGCTATTTAGAAGAGTGCTGTGGGAATGTCTGAGGTGATCTCCCTCCCCTACAAGGCTGGGCTGTGGTTACTACTGTTTTCTCTCCTCCCACCCTAGAGAGCGCGGCACCAGGACTGGCCCGCGGGAGGGGCTCGGTCAGCACTGCTGAAGAGGACTACACAAAGCACAGAGGTCTCCATCAAAGCTTTGCAGGCTCTGGGGGAGGGGGGAAGGAGACTGTTGTGGGCTGCAGGAGCCAGAGAGGCCTTTCTGGGGGAGGCTCTAGGAGCAGGGCCTTGAAGACTGCACAGGGAGGAGGACGGGCACTCTCCAGGTATGGTGGGGGTGAGGGTCGAGGTGGGGGAGCAGGGGCTGTGGGGTTGAAAACGAGGTGGTTTGATACAAGGTGGGGGAGAACGGGGGCATCGGTACAAACTTTGGGGGTGAGGGTCTTGTCTGTGAACTTTATTTAGGAAAGATCTGGGCTGCCCACCTGGCCACCACCGTGCCTAGGAGCCCCTAAGCCCCACTCTGGCTGGGGATGACGGGGAGCCCCAGCTCTTGGGCGCAAGGAAAGCAGTGCCTGCAGTCAAAGATGTGGGTGCCCTCCCCCGAGCCCCAGAGCATGGGGAGTGCCCTGGGCAGGGCTTGCCCAGGCCTGACACTCAGGCTGCACCCTCTGCCCTGGGACATCCTGTACCAAGAAGGACCTATTAAAGGGACAAAGGTCCTCGCAGGGTGCAAGCACCCCAGCTCAGCCCTGGCAGCTGGCCCAGGCTCGGGCTGCAGCAGGAACCCCCACACTCAGCCCTGCCACCTCAGACCTCAGGGCAGAGAGAGAAAGAGCAGGGTCCTCGGGCTGTCTCCCTAGGGGCAGAGCCACCCAAGTTACGTGAGGCTAGGATGCTGCTTGGCAGGGGCTCCCCACCTGGCAGAACACAAGCAGGAGGCAGAGTGCTCCGAAGTCTGGACCCTGGAATCTAGCAGTCTTGCTTCGGAATCCTGACTCTGTCCCTAACCAGCTATGTGATCTTGGGCAAGCCGCTTGACCTCTCTGAGCCTTAGTTCGCTCATCTCTGAATAAAATGGGGTTAAGAATAATACCTGTTATTTAAGATTTGTTGAGAAAATGCTTGGAACACTTGCCACAGAGCCTATCCCCAAATAGGTGCTCAGTTAACAGTAGCTGTCGCTTGCTGTTATTTGGAGAGGGGGATGGACAGATGGACACCACAGGTGAGTCTTGGGTGTGTTCTATAGGTTCCCAGAGAAAAGGGAGCAGCTCTGAGATACTTGGAGAGATGGGAGGCTTCCTCCTCTCCCCAGAGGCCCGAAGGGAGCCAGCCGGGGGTGGGGGTGATGAAAGTGGCTGCAGACGCCATGCGGCGGCTGCCGGGGACACGGGCTGCCGTGTGGCTGAATCAGGGCGTGGGGCAATCAGCTGTTAGAAAGTGGAGTCGGGTTTATTATTGCTGAATGTTATCATTCCTGATAAGAACTAGATTAAAAGGAGGGAGGGGGAGGCAGAGGCGGGGGAGGGGTGGGGGAGGAGCAAAGTGCAGCATTGGTCCTGCTGAGCAAGCCCTCTGGTCGGGGCCAGCCGGGACCCCGGAGCCAAGCCCCTTCCTGGGGACGCTGGGAAGAGACGGTGCAGAGACAGGGCGAGGGAGCTGCCGGTACCTGCCTGGTGGAACGGGGCGGTGGGGGGACAGGGACTTTGCAAGGTGAGGGCTTGACATGGGGACACAGCCCCCCACCCCGCTGCCAGCCATCACGAGGGCGGGGGGCTGCCTGCTGAAAGGACCCAAAGGAGGGACAGATCTGAATGCGAATCCCAGCTCCACCCTCTTCACCGGGTGACTGTGGGTGAACCCCTTCAGCTCTGCCAGCTGCGGTGTCCCCATCTGTCAACCACATTGATGACTTGCTCCTACTCCGAGGCTCCGGGGAGGATTAAGTGAGGTAAAGGAGGCGGAGCGCCTGCGACACGAAAACACTTCCTCCCTCCTCCTGCCAAGTCCTTTAGCACCGGACCGACCGAGGCTCTCGCACCGACACAGGGCTGCCCACATTTTCCCTGGGCCCTCTCCCTCTCGCCGTCCCAGGGTTCTGGCCATGGGACCACTGACCCTCTGCCCCACTCATTTCCAAAGCTTCCTGACCCTTCACCGCTGCTACCCCAGGCCGACAAGGCCCAGTAGTCCCATTTTACAGATAGGGGAACTGAACCCACAGAAGATCGTGGCTCGCCCCAACACCACAGTTGGAATTGGGGACTCGTGGCTCACTGTCCAGGGCACTTCGCCTTCTCAGCCAGCCTCCCTGTCCCTTTGACACCTGACAATGGGGGGATGCCTGGCCTGGGAGGGCCCCAGACTCCTGGGGTGTCAGCCTGGTGTGGCTGTGGGGCCCCCAGCCCCTGGAGGTATGTCTGCCCCAGGACAGGACTTCCTAGGACGGGCCCCACAGGCATTCCTTGCCATCAGGGAAGGCTATAAAAAGCAACACTTTTCAGCCCCAGAGTGTGACCTATGCGACTTCACAGAATCCAGAGAAAAACAGAGATAACCTTGGGAAGGCCCGACCTTCAAGAGGAGTGGGGACAGGAAGGGGGCGCCCCTGGGCTGTAGCTTGGCCTGGGTTTGGGATGGGGCATGGGGGCAGGGTCTAAAATGAAAAACAGAGCTTCTTGGTGGTAGTTAGAACAATAATTACTATTATTATTATTAATTATTAGTCAAATTATTAGTCATAGTCATAGTAGTGCCCCTGCATATTCAGGACTGGCCACGGGCTGGCCCCGTGCATCGACGCCTGGGTCCTCCCAACTCCCCATGACGTGGATCCTTTTATTCTCTCATTTGACAGACCAGGGGACTGAGGCTCAGAGAGGACCAGTAACCTGTCCGAGGTGACACCGTGTCCCACTACAACCACATCTGCCTTGTCTGAGCTCTTCCAACACTCACTCATTTGGGCTCTGTTTGCCTCAAGTCCTCCGGCTGTGCTGTTCCCTCTGCCTCCAGGCTTGTCCCTTCTCTCCCACCTCCTTATCCTTCAAACTGCAGCTGGAATGTCACTCCCACATATAGGGAGCACCTACTGTGTGACAAGCGCTGTTCTGGCCATGATTACACAGCAGCGAACAGAACTGACAGAATCCTCTGTCTTTGAATGGACCAGTAAACCCTGAGCTTCTCTAGCCAGGGGAACTGTCCCCCTGCGGAGCTACTGCCCCATGCTTGGGGGACACGAATCGGCAGGATAAACCCGGCACATCATCCCGATATGTCACTTCTTTAAATTGGCCTGGGGTGGGGAAGGACGGGGGTGGGGGAGAAGCATTATCTTTTATTTAAGCAGCACAGATCCATTATGGGATAGCATCTCAACCTTCTGTCAACATTTTAAGAGAAAGCCAAGCCTGAGGGAGACCCCTGGGGCTTCACCATCAGCATGCCCAGGCGAGGGGCGCTCTCCGTGGCCCCAAAGGGCGAGAAGGTTGGAAACCTCATGTCCCAGGGATGGAGAGCTGTCCTGGCCTGAGAAAGCCAGGCGTCCAAAGGTCTCTGGATTCCTCTGTCTGAGCCCAGAGCAGGGAGGTCAGGAAGGTGTTGAAGCTGAGAGCCCAGGTTCAAGTTGGGGCTCTGCTCCTGCCTGCTATTCAAGCCATCTCACCCCTCCGGGTCCTCTTTGACTTGTGGATAAAACGATGAGCTTGAACTAGAGCTTCTCTAGGAGTCCAGAAGGCCCGAAAAACCTATCTGACTCTAAGGCCAGAATCGGTTGACCAGCTCATCCGGTCCCGTGCCACCTCCCAGGCCCCTCCCCTCGGTCTTCTCTCCCCCCTACCCTGCCCCCGCTTCCCCATTCTCACCCCCGACCTAGTGGTACCTCCTGCCTGAGACCCGGCTGAAGGCAAAGACCCTGCCCCACCCCACCCCAGGCTCAGAGAGGAGAAAGAGGAGAGGCAGGAGGAAGGTCACATTTCTGACTTGGCCCGCTGCCTGGTTTTCATTAGGCCCACTGCCTAATTTTCCTGGGCGGCACTTGCTTTCTTGGCTAGTCTCCCCTCTTTCTTAACCGTTTCAGAGGAAAAAGCTGTCACACCCCGTCCCCCTGGCCGACGCTGGTATCATGGCCTGGAGTGCTTCCTGCTGCGTCACCTCGGTGCCTCTCTCTGCCACATCAGCCACGTCCCCTTTACCTGGAGTCCCCAGGCACAGAGAAAAGCAGCCCAGATGGACCCAGACTTGACTAATAATAACACTAATTATGATCATTAGCATTTATCGAGCACTTACTATGGGCCAGGCCCTGTGAACTCAGTGACTTCCTCCACCGATCTCATGAAATAAGGACTATTATCATCTCTCCCATTTTATAGATGGGGAAACTGAGGCCCAGAGATGTTATGCAGTGGACCTGGGACCCAAAACCAATGCCAAGACTCAGGGAGCCTTCGAATATCCTTCTCCTCGTTAAGTGCACCCTTCCTCCACCCCTACACCCTTGTCTTCTGGATCTCTCCCTGTCCGCTCCAGAATGGGATTAAGGGTAAGGGCCAAAGCCCCAGACATAATGCCTTTGGGGAATGCACAGCCCATTTTAAAGGTGAAGGAGGCGAGGCTGCCCAGGCAGGACTTTGGGACCCAAAAACCGGTTTCTGTTTTTGGGCTTGCTCTTGATGGGAGCAAGATCAGCTGAAGATGGCACCAATGGGGAAATCAAGTCACCTGGGAAAGGATGAGGAGAGTCAGGGGCTTCATGGGGATAAGCAGGGCAGAGAGCTGGTGCTGGAAGCAAACCAGTCCCATCGGTGGACTCAGTGGGCGTGGAGCGGGTAAGAGAGCACTTGGAACTCTAGTTGATGTCCTAGCTATAGCGGGGGACTGCTGCCTTTCCATCCGAAGGGGCGGGAGTATGTTGCTCCCACTAGCCACAAGACCACCCCCTCCCCCCCAGGAAGGCATACCCAGCTCTCCTGGGACCCAGCACTCGGCTGGTACCACTGGGGCTGCCCAGCTCCTCTGACCAGGCCTGCGATAAAAATCCTGCAGTGATCCGAATCAGAGACAGAAAGAGAGAGAGAAAAGGGGAAAAAAACCCTCCAGTGTCTGACATTCTTTTTAGGATGCCCATAAAAGATAATGTGACCTGTAAAATCGGCAAGCTGCTTCCCAGCCTGTGGCACCCGGGGCCCCCACGCCCTGCTCCCCCCCCCCGGGTCCACTCTCTTGCCCTAAGGCCGAGGGCGCTACCCTGGGGACCCTCAGGCTGGGGGAGACAGCAGCCCCAAGCCTGTGGTCTGCCCAGGTGGGACCCCTTCCTCCACTTCCTCCTCCCCCCACACCGCCCCCCCCCACCCCTTCCCAGGGCCCTCGGGTCCGCGGAGCGGTTGCTGCCAGGCCAGGGGGCGGGAATGTGCCGGGACAGGTGCGCTCTTCTCTCGCTCTCTTGCTCTCCCAGGTGAGTCACTCCCGTGGGAGGATGTTGATGAATCCGAACCCGGGCTCTTTGTTTGCAGCTCCTGGGAATTCACACACTGAGGGCTGTGGCCAGGCAGCACTGAGAGATGGGAGTCAGGAGGCAGGGGTTCTAGTCCCAGCCTCGCCACCAGCCGGCTGCTTGAAACTGTGTCCGTTCGGAGCTGATTTAGGTCTCAATTTTTCTACCTTGGAAACAGGCCTAAAAATCGTGTCCTTTGTAATTTTGCTGGAAGGTAATAAAGCAGGTATGTCCTAGCAAGGGTAGTTTCTGGGATGGTGACACTGTCATTTCTTGAGTGCAGAGGCTTACTGTCCATTCTCCCCACGCCCGAGGGGGTCTGTGAGGTTATCATCCCTTCTTTTAAAGGAGGGAACTGAGGCTCAGAGAGGTTAAGTAACTCCCCTGAGGCCACAAGGCATACACCCAACGGCCAGGCTCCCTGGCCACCCACAGTGGGAATTAAGGACATCCCTGCAAACACCACGCGCAGTGATCACGGTGCTGGCCTTGCCCCTCCCCCGCCCTCCAGGCGGAAGCCAGTCCAGAATGAAACTCGGTGTGTCCCCTCCTGACCTTCCTCTCCACTCTACCCGTCCCTGCCACCGTCCTGATGGAAGTCACAGCATCCTCCCCGGGCCGTGCCTCCCCAGCCCTGCCCCACTCCCAGAGGCCTTGTCTTCTCCCAGCTTCTTCCCGTGGGTGGACAGGGCTTAATGCTGTGTCCCAAAACCCAGAGGTACATTCGTCATGGCCAGGGAGCCTTCCAGATCTGCCTCGGGAAGGGCTCGCTGGCCAGATTTCCCCATTTCCTGGACTCCACATCCTCACCCCAACCAGGGGAGCGAGCGTACTGTGTCTGAGGACAGACCCTGGGAACACCGTTCCTTGTGTGTGTGTGTCGGGGGGGAGATCTGAGTTGCGCTCCTATCCTCCCCTGGGGTTTATCAGACATTTCTGAACCTTTCACTTGGGCAGTGAGGCAAGGCTTTAAGTGCTCTCTCCCTGGGGTGCCTGAGTGGCTCAGGCGGTTAAGCGTCTGACTCTTGATTTTCGGCTCACATCGTGATCTCAGGGTCATGATTTCAGGGTCACGATCTCAGAGTCTTGAGATCAAGCCCTGAGTCTGGCTCTGCACTCAGCAGGGAGTCTGCTTGGGATTCTCTCTCGCGCTCTCCTTTTGCCCCTCCCCCACCTCGCTCCTGCGTACATGCTCTCTCTCCAAAATAAATAAAATAAATAAATAAATCTTTAAAAAAATAAAAAATATATAAATAAATGTTCCCTCCCTGGGCAGAAGCCCTTGGACCCATGCTCCTCTCCCCCCCTTACATTTCTCTAAGCATCTCGTTCACATTTTCCAATTCCCTATGTGGCTTAGGAATCCCACTGTCTCTCTGTGTCCTCACAGTGACAAAATGGCAATGGCAACGGGTGTCGTGTGTCGAGAGTGTGCTCTATATTAAGTGCTCTCCAGTCACTCATTTCAGCCCCATTTTACAGATGAGGGAATGGAGACTTCCAAGGGCAAATGACTTGCCTAAGGTCATAGAGCAAGTTAGTGGTAAAGCCAGGATTCAGAGTCCACATCTCCGGGCACAAGGCTCCAGCTTTTAACCCCCAAGCTTGCTTCTAGCTCCACCAGCTTGCAAGTCTTTTGCTGATTCTGTCTGTGTGCAGAACAGCCTGGTTTAGGGAAGGTGTCCGTCGGGTGCTTACAGACTGGATGAACGTATTGAAAGGTTTTTGAATGTGCGCAGATGAGTGAATGAATCAGCAAGTGAATGAATGAATTACCTCAACTCTCAGCATAACCATGAGAGATGGGCAGCATTTATCCTCGTGCATCAGACGAGGAAATTGAGGCTAAGAGAGGGAAAGCAACATGCTTGGGGTCACACCGTGAGCTGAGGCAGAGATGAAGATCAAGCCTCTTGACCCCTCCCCCAGGACTCTTCCCCCCCACACCTGGCCAGCCCTTCCCACCTCTCTCCTTTCCGTTGTTCCAGCCACACTCTGGGCCCAGCTCTGCCTCCCATCTCTAAGGGAGACTGCGGGCACAGCGTCTTTAAGCTGCCCTTTGAGGGACGAGCCAAGGAGGGGGCTGGGGAGGGGGCCTCCACCCAGCATGCAGGGCAAGGAGCCCAAACCCGTCCGTCTGAGATGGGGTCAGTGCAGGGGGTCTTTCTCAGCAAGCACTTACGGCACAATTGATGGGAGAAGCTCTCATCAAACGAGGGACAAATCATAAAGTTCGGGAGATGGAAATTAGGCACGGACAAACGATCCAGGTGCAGGGGAGATTTATGGGGGAGGCTGTATTCTAGCTAATGATTTCTGCTAATGATTCTCCGAAGTGTACAGTGGCACAGAGCCCGCGCTCCATGGGGTGACATGAACCCTGCGGGCCAGATGAAGGACATTCCTGGGGAGACAGGGATGGCTATGGGATGATGAAGAATGACGGAGGCACCCCCAGATCCCAGGCCCCCTCCCCCGGCGGTGGCTGGAGGAGACAGGGTTCTCAGGGTGTGAACAGGTTCCGGCCAGAGATTTATCGCTCGACCCGGCTCTTTGGCACTTTCTCCACTTGCCCTGAAAGTGCCTCCCTGCCTGGCAGCTCTGAGTGTTGGCGGGGTCTGCCCACTGCTGACACACACATTTTCAGAGCCCACCACCATCTTTCATCCCACCAGCCCCCTTGCAGACGCAGGGTTCTGGCTGCAAATGGTCCTTCCCTCCTCCCCATTCCTCCCCTCTGTAAGAACCATCTTCAAAATGCCACCTGTCCCGACTTCATGGCCCTTCTCTTCCACCCTCGAGTGTCAGCGCTTTTCCCGGGGACTCGGCCAGCATCTGGTCCTGAGGCACCCCGTCCTTCTCTGTTTTCCTCCATCACCTGAGCCAGGGACGCTGACCCTCTCGGCTGGGACAGTCCCTCCCCAATCTACCTTCAATCCTACTTACTGCCGACCACGTCCTGACCTCCTGGTTCTGTAGCGGAGGGCCCTTGGGGAATGGCCTGGCTCTGCCTTTCAAATCCATGACCAGAAAATGTTCACAGTAGTTAATTCACAGGGGTCAAATCACCAGGGAATTACATTTGCTTTCTTAGACTCCTTCTGTATTTTCTGACTTCTCCTCGATGAGCATGTGTGTGTTGTTTTTTTAAAGCGAAGAATGAAAGTGAGAAGATGAGTGGGTGTGAGAAAAAAAGAATGGAACCCCCCCCCCACATGTCTGCTCAGCCTGCCTCTGCCTTAGACAAAGCTGCCCCCTCTGCCTTGGCTTTATCTCCACCGTGCTGAGCCCCCACCATGTACCCAGGACCGGCTCACACCCACAAGGTCACGAATTCCTCGCATTGGCCCTAAAAAAGTTTATTATTTCCCCCCATTTTTCAGATGGGAAAATTGAGGTTCATAAAGGTAAAGAGCTTATTCAAGTCCTGATGATTCACAGATGGCCCGGGAGACGCTTCAACCCAGGTCTCTTGCATTCACACCCAAGTTCCTTCCATGGCATCAAACCCTGCCGGCAGCCTGCACCAGCTCATGCCTGTGAGCTGAGACCCTCCGCGGTGGATGGAGCTGGAGGAGCACAGGGGGAGGTGGAGGTTGAGATGCCCAGCCGGGAGGGCCAGAGCGAAAGCAATTTCCACGTGCAGCATGAAGGAATTGGTTAAATACCGCCCAGCAAGGGAGGACTCTTGTCTGGTCATTGGCCGTAGCTTTCAAAGGCCATGGAGAAAGGTTCAGAATACATCGGAAGTGAAAAAGGCAGGTCTGAAAACTGTGTGAGGCAGAGCATCCTATTTCCCCTAGCGGAGAAAGACCTCTGTGGGCACAGGGGCATAGAAACAGCCCCCCGCTCCCCCTGTGTCAGCCATGGGAGGGACGATTTGGGGAGTTCTCTTCTGTGTTGCCTGAGCCTCACACGACAAACATACGTGGTCTTGACAATCGGGGGGAGCTCGGCAAAGCTACTTTCATCTGGAAAACAAGAAAAGAAGTAGCTCCAGGAGTGGGCCAGAGGCAGGTAGGGGCCTTGTGTTGGAGCCCGGGCTCCTGGCCATGCTTCTCTCTTGTCCTCAGAGCATCACTCCTGACCGCGGGGGAGGGGTTTCTCCTTGGAATCCACTCTCCCCCATACCCGGTCCTCCCTGGCCCACCTGCCACCCCCTCTGGGTGTGAGCAAAGGCCAGAGTGAAAACGAGACATGAAACTCGAACCTGGATAAGCAGCATGGCACTGATGGCGGATAAGGAGGGCTCACCGCTCACCAGCTGGGCGCCCCCCACCTTGGGAGCTGCCCCTCTCCTCTCATCACCTTCCCCCTGCATCCTAGGCCCCGTGGGGGGATGTGACCCCAGGAGTCCCCGACCTCCTTCACTGCGAGAGCAGACTGCAGACTGGCCCTGCAGGCCCAGGCTCTCAGAGGGTGCTTCTCCAAGGCTCCTGAGGACCAGATTCATGGATGTTTTCACAGCCCCTTATCCTGCATGGCCCTTTGGACTCAGGCAGCGTCTCTAGAAGGCCCCTCTGACAATGAGCAAGTTCATCCATTTAACTGGAGGAAAAGATCGGATTGGCTGCTGAGAGAACTGAGCCCTGATGGGCTTGGACCTGGGACAGGGCACTCGGACAGGAGGGAGGACCACTAGAGAACTAGCAGGGCATGATGCACACCAGCTGCACAAAGCATCATGGAAAAATCGCACGCTCTGGCGTCAGAGCAACTCAGCTGAGATCCCCGCCTAACCATGCCTAGCTCTGCAACCTTGGGCCAGCCGCTCACCTTCTCTGAGCCTCCTTTCCATCACTTGTAAAATGGGATAATAATCATAACAACCTCGCCTGGCATATAGAGTGATTAGATTTAATGCATGCAAAGCAGTGCATAATTGGTAAGTGCTCAATAAATGGCGGCTATTATTATTGTCATCAAACCTAGAGACAGAAGGCCTAGGAGGACCAGAGAACATGTCTGGCGTAGGAGAAATCTGGGCCTGAGTAGTCACAGTGTCGGCCTGGCCCACTCAATGACTGGAGGAGGGGATGAGAATAGGAAGAGGAAGGGGAAGGGAAGTCATTGGGGAGATGACAGAGATAAAGATAGGTCCTGATCTTGCCCCATCTGGGTCACCAGCTGCACCCCAGGGGTGATGACTCAGCTAGTGAGGAAAGGTCTCCACCCAAAGACTCCTCCCACAGGTGTGGCCCAGTCCCACGGGCACAACACACACACACCGGGGAGGCCCATGGAGCGATGCCCAGAGTCATCCATCTGCACAATGGCTCACGCATCCCCCCGTCTCTTTACACCCCGGCCCAAGCTGAGGACCCAAAACTAGCTAAGTGATTTCCCTGAGACAGGGCAGACCAAAAGACATCAAGGAATTTGCTGGACTACATAGCAAGTCCCGTGAGCTTCATCCCATTCCAACTCAGAGAGGTCAAGTACTTGCCCAAGGTTACACAATCGGGCAAGATAGAGCCAGGAAACCCAGATCTTGCCCATGATAGCAGGCTGCCCAGTCTGGCTGGAGATGGCTCTGGTCTGAGTCTTAAGCCTTTTACTCCTAAAACCCAAGAACCATGGACTGCTCAGGAGGAGCGGCCCTGCAGGCCCAGGCGCTCAGAGGGTGCTTCCCCAAGGCTCCTGAGGACCAGATTCATGGATGTTTTCACAGCAGACCTTGCCGCCGGGGCGTGAGAGATGGACAATCCCACTTATCCATGTGCCCTTGGGGACTCACCTCATCCCTGAGCTCCCCAAACACCTCTCCTTCCACTGAGAACAGCTCATTCCTGCCTCCACAGTCCCATTGCATCCCCGCTTAAAGCTCTCCGTCCTCCTCCAGGCAGCTTCCCTGCCCCACTGTGCCTCCCTGAGCCATTATGGACCTCAGGCCCAATGTCCTGGACTCAGTGTCCCTGACTCTGGGGGCCTGGGTTACTTCTCCAGTCTTTTTTCTCTTTTTCTTCAAGGTGTGTGTGTGTGTGTGTGTGTGTGTGCATGCGCACGCATCACCTTGTTTGTTTCTTCATGGCATTTATCACTGCATGTGCCTGTCTTGTCCCCAGCTAGGCTCAAAGTTCCCAGAGAGTGGCAACCATATCATCAATGCCCTCCATCCCCAGCCCCCCAAAGAGCCTTTGCCCACAACAGGAGGGTTCCTGCACACTCCTGAGAATCACAGATCAGGCACACCTTGCTCTAAGCAAAAGTAACTCTTAACTTGCTGATCCAATGCCCAGGGATGGGGAGGATCATTCGCTTTTAAGATAAAAGTCTTTGCTTTAGAGAAGGATGCTGGCAGAGTCCCTCAAACAGCCAGCTCTCCTGGTACCTGCAAAATGGATTTGCCTACGGAGATCCACCTTGCCTGCCCTGCTCTGTTCTGAGCATCTTAGGCTGGGTTCACGAGCAGCCTGAGAAGTCCACATACTTACCTGCTCTTTGCTGCGGCATTCAAGGCCTTCCCCAGTCTAGCCCCAGCCTGCCTTTCCTAATAGAAATAAAAATGATGGTGGTGATGGTGGCCGACATTCACCAAGCGCCGACTCTGGGAGAACAGCTGACAGCTGTCACTCATTCATTCCTCAGATGACCCTCAGATGGATTGTCATCTATCATCCTCACTGCAGAGAGGGCGACAGAAAATCTAAAATGCCAAGAAAGGGGCTGGGACTTGAGCCCAGGTTAGCCGGGTGCCCTAGGGCACATCCCTAACCCCAGAGCCACACAAGTCCCCTTAGAGGTAGCCCCCAGGCTGGCCAGCCCTGTCATCACCGACCACAAGCCTCCGTATACACCCTGCCTGAATGTTCTCCCCCTGCTTCTCCTGGGGTCCACCTCCTCCTTATCTTTTCAGAACCAGCTCAAATGTCACCTTCTCCACCCTGCCACCCAGAATTAGGACCGCTCTGGTGGTGGCCCTGAGTTCAGATCCCTGTGTGGCACCAGTGACATGGCCTGAGGGTTGTCGATGTCTGTCGCCCTTGCTGAACCAGGAGCCCAGCCACGTCATTGGGATGGGTCAGACTCACTCGGCTACTCAGTTGCTATTTAGTGAACACCTACTAGACGCCAGGACTTGTGGTGCACAAGACAGACAAGGCCTCGAGCTCTTGGAGCCCAAATCGGAGAAGGAGAGGCAGGCAGTACATGTGTCGACAGACACATGAACAAGATCGTTTCAGATAGCGATGAGCAAACGAGGTGATGTTCTAGAGAGAGCTCGGCAGACGTGACTCTGGTCTTTAGTGAGTGAGTCCTGCTCTGAGCCTGACTTGGCTCTGATGTTTGAACCCATCTGTCACTCACTCACTCACTCACTCACTCATTCATTCGTAGACTCATTGAATCACTAGTTCCCTGAGCACGGACCACGCGGGGTGCTGTCTTCCAACGCCCCGGGCTCTCTCTGCAGGAGGCAAACCTGCTTCAAGTCCCCATGAACCCAGGGAGACTGAGGCCAGGGCAGGGAGAGAGCAAGGGGGTGCTCCATGTATAGACCATTTCCACTCCCTCTGATCAGTCATGCTTCCTAATTCAATAAGGTGAGAAGGAGCATAATTTGATCATATTTGTTTTGCATCACTGCAAAAACAGAAAATGAAGGGCTGCAGAACCGCGCCAATTTACTTCATCCGACCTTGATTAAAAGAAAATTAATTGTCGCATCTCTCAGGATATCACAGGCAGCAGCCAATGGCTCTCCAGGATACCACAAAGAGAGGGAAAGGCGGCGAGAGACGCTCCGTGCCCTTTTCTCTAACCGCTTCCAGCCTCCTGACAGCAGATAGCCAAGCTGCAGAGGCCTCATGCGGCACGGGCGGCTAATGGTGAATGGGGGGGCGGTCGTGGGGTCCCTGAGCCCTTCCTCTTCTCTCCCACCCACTCAGGGTTCCGTTCACCCCCATGCCTGCCCACCACCCAGAGAAGAGTCTGTGGGCTGGAGCCCTATCCCAAAGGCCCCCAGGGGCTCCCCTCCCTCCCCAAAGTTGGCAGATGCCCTGGGGAGGAGCCCCGGAAGATGCCCCCCAAGAGAGCCAGGTCCCCTTGGGCTTACCCAACCCCCACTGTGGGCTGCCCAGCCCAGCTCGGAGCGGGAAGGAAGGAAGGAGGGGGCCTGGCGCTGCCCGGGTGAGCCAGGGCAGGGGGGTGGCGGGTGTCAGTGGGGAGAGCATCTCATGAAAAGTTAATGCCCCCTTGCAGGTTGTTGATTTTTGTTTGTTTTTCTCTTTTTGCCAGAAGAGAAGCCTCTTTCATTAGCCCAGACTGTCATTACCCGGCATTAAATTTTCATAGAGCGGGCGGGAGGCCGGGCAAGGGGAGGCAGGCAGGGGGGTGGGCTGGGGGCTCCCTTGGCTGGGCCTGCTGGGGGCTGAGACTGGCTCCCCTGGGTTCCCGTCTGCACTCTACCAGGTCTTAATAATAATAATGGCTTTTCTGTGTCACCACTAGGTATTCAGTGTGGCATGGACTATATCGCCTTTGATCTTCCTAATGTTCCCATGGGGTGTGTCCGATGATTATCCCCATTCTACAGATGAGCAACTGAGGCTCAGAGACCTTGTGTCTCTTGCCCATTATGGCCAGCAAGCGGTGGTGTCCCTGACATGGGTTCAGAGACAAAGAGAGGACCAGGGAGGTCGTGGGTTTGGAGGGGCTGGGGAAACAGACCCGAGCAGGGCAGGGACTCGGGGTGTGGTTGGGGTGCCCTACCCTGGGAGAAGCAGCAAGAGCCTAGTCCCCGGCTCTACCCCTGGTGGCGAGTGGGTGGCTCCTCTCAGTCAGGCGAGGGTCCCCGCAAGCAGAGCCTGTGTCCCGCCAGGCAGGTGTCGGGGCCCTCACAATGGTGCACCTGGCGTGGGCGCCAGGCCTGCCCATTCAGCCCTGAACAATCACGGTTCCGCAGCCGCAGGCCCAGCGGCCTCCAGGGGCGAGAGGACGGGAAGGCAGCAGATGGGCCCCGGGTGTCAGATTTCCAGTCCGGGGTTGGGGGGGTGCCGGGGGGGGGGGGGTGCGGGGGGGGGGGCAGCCCAGGATGCGTGGGGGGGAGGGTCAGGCTTCTCCCCACCCTTCAGTGGCCCCTCCCAACCTCAGGTCCCTGAAGGAGGGTGGGAGGGACAGAGCTGGGGGCTGGGGGGCACTGTCTGCCCACCACCACTGCCACCTAGAGCAGGGCAGAGGGGGAGCACAAGTCCCAGGCCAGACTGAGCTGACTGGTGGAACTGGTGGGCTTCTTATAGTGCTGGGGAATCCTGAGGAGGCTGTACTCTGCACCCATTGGAGCAGTGCACAGAACCTCTCTGGGCCTCAGTTTCTTCATCTGTAAAATGGGTGTCTATTCTCTAAATATATACTGAGCACTTGCTATGTGCCAGACACTGCCCTGGGCACCAGAAAAACAACAGTGGGGGGGGGGGGTGAGATGAAAACCCCTGCCCCACAGAGCTCACGTCCGTGTAAGAGACAGACAACAATCAGGATAAAGAAATTAAATACTTCGCAGGATTAGGAGGGAAGCAGAGGAATCCCAGTGAGGGGTTACAAACTGAAACAGGAGGTCAATCCCAGAAAGAGGTCTGGAGTGACCCAGGCATTTCTGAGGGAAAGGCATTCCTGGCAGGTAGATGATAAGAGTACCCGCCTCATAGGATTGGGGAGGGGGGCAACTGGAGGAGGGGACGCAGGTGAAGTGCTTAGAACAGGGCTGGGCTCACAAACAACACGCTAATAGCAGTGTTGATGTTGGCCCTTGTCACACTTCTTTGCCGATTTATTTATCCACCCCATGGCCTCTGAGCTCCAGAAATGTAGACTCACGTCCCCCATTTTCCAGATGAGAACACTGAGGCTTGAGAAGGAGAGCATAGTAAGTCATGCCCCGGGTGCTGGGTGCTGAGTTCTCCTGTCCCAGGTCAGAGGTGAGGACGGGGTGCAGTCAAGACACCATCCAGACGGGAACTTGCACTCCAGCGCTTTGGAACCAGACAGGCAGAGGACAGGATGGGGAAGTTGGGGAAGGAACAAGAGCCCCATAGCTGGTGCACGTGTGGCCCATCTTTGCAGGGGCCTGGGGTGAGTTTGCTCCCCCTGCAGCTTGGAAAACCTTCCTTGCCACGCTGAGCTTGGCTTTGAGGCACCAGGTGCCTGTCGGGGTGGAGACAGGAGCATCTGAGAAGGAACGGGAGAGAGTCCAACCTTCTCCTGTTACAGAAGGGGAAACCACAGCCCCAAGAATGCCTTTGGAAAAACCCCTGCCCATCCCCGGCCTCAGTGATTGCATCTGTGCAATGAGCCTGATGCCGTCTTGTGTATAAAGTACCAATTGCTGGAGGGGTTCCCTTCATCCAAGGCCTGGGAGCGGGGGCCTCAGAGATCAAGTGGGAAGAGTCTCTCGAAGGGACCCCTGCGGGGGGCCTGGCATGCACAGGAGGGTCCGGGGAGGAGGAAGTCCTCACAGGTGTGTGAGGATGCTTGCCGCGGGCACAGAGGCAAATGGCAGTGCGCCTGGCAGGGATGCAGACGGGCATCAAGGAGAGGCTAGAGAAGATGGCCTGCCTACTCCTCAATTGGCTGCGATCGCCTCATTTCCTTGGGGGACAAGCCAAGCTCCTTGGAAGCATGTCAAGAAGGCTGGGGGGCCCTTCCCCGGACCAGGAGAGGGCCACTGGCAGACACGGGGCGGCTGCCTGTGGCAGGGAGGACTCTGGTGGCCCAGAGACCTGGCTTAAACCCGAGCTCTGCCCCTTGATCATGGGCCACCCCAGCCATTCGTATGGCCTCCCCACGCCTCCATTTCCTGGCCTCGGGGGGGTTTGGGGGAGGGCTCGCTGAGAGTGCACGCATGGCCCTCTCACAGCCTGGCCACAGGGCCAGCGTGGGCTCTGTCGTCAGTGCGCCGTGACCCGGGAGCGCCGCGTGAGCAGGAAGGGTCCTGGGGCTTAAAGGGTTCAGGGCCTCACCCAAGTTTACAGAGCCCAAAGTGAAGGAGCCAGGATTTGAACTCAGGTCCACGTTGTTCCCTGGGCCCTTGGCCGCTTCCCGTGTGGAGGGCAAGGCCCAGGGGAAGGCAAGTGCACTGAGGCTGCTCTCAGGCCCCTCCAAGGCCCAGCTGGCTCCCGGAGGACTCCCCCCCTGGTGGGTTTGGGCCCTGACGGTGCCCGCCTTACGCCTAGCAGCGGCACCCACCAGGCGGCAGATGAGGGAGGAGGGCACCCTGCTCCCCGCCCCCCCACCTCCCCGAGCTTGGCTGGGTTCCTTCTCTCCCATCCCCCACGTATTCATTCTAGGAACAAAGGCAAGGCGGGCACATCCCCACTTCCTGGCGGTGCTGATTATCTAATTCTCTACCCCGCAATTACTACTTCCTGAGGGAGGCATTATCCAGGGAGCACCCACCCTCTTGTCTGTCCCAGAGGCTGTTGGGGGTGTTTTTTTAGCGGGGGTCCCCATCCATTCAGGGAAGCCCATGGGGCACCACGCTGGGCCCTGACGGCTGGCCTCTTGGGCAGCCTCCAGGAAGTGGGCCCTCCCGTCGTCGGTCTCGGTAGGTAGGTCGCTCGGTCAGAGCACCCAGCCCGCCCCATGGCCCCACCCAGCTGCCTCTCCCAGGACCCTGGACTCTTGGCCTGGATGGGACACAGGTCCACAGGTTCCCACGAGTTCAAAGTTCCCACGAGTTCAAGGATAAGTGTGTGCGGGCGTGCAAGTGGGTGTATGCTAACACATGCAAGTGATGTGCATGTGTGTGAACAAGTGTGCTACGGGGTAAGTGTGTGTGGATGTGCAAATACAAAGACGTGAATGTGTGTAGGTACATACGACAAAGTGAAAGGGGGCAAAGATGACTGTGAACACATACATGGGTAACACAAAGTATTGCATAAGCGAGTGTGGGGATGAGCGTGACAGGGTGTGGCTGAGTGTGGACAGGGTCAGCTGAGGCTGGAGCAGGAAGCGGGGGACCCCACTCCCTAGCAGGGGAGCTAGCTGGGCCTGGCAGTGGGGAGGCAGAGGGGAGTGGGGGGGATGGCCCCCAGGCTAGTAGGCAGGGACCTCGGAACTAACTCCAGCCAGAGGCCTGCTTCCTACCACTACAGGAACCCCCATCCTTCCTGTGAGAGGGAAGGAAGTGCTCACCTAGGGCAGGTCGGCTGGTTGCAGATGCAAAAAGACTCAGTGCTGATTTGCATCTTTAATTTGCATACATTTCCATAAGGCCCACTGATTGGTTATTTGAAAGCCCCCTCCCCAGCCCCTGCCTGCTTGCAAGGGCTCTGCTTGGAAAAAAAAAAAACAAGGTTGGGTTCTGCTTGACAGAGGCCTGAAGCTAACCCACCCACCAGCCGGGTCTCGGTGGGACTGGGTGCTCCCGGAGCAACAGGCCCTTAGGGATTGCTCACTAGCACAGAGCAGATGACAGTCCTCGGGGCTCCTGACACCAAGGAGGTGCCCACTGGCTATTCCGTCTGTGAGTGAGCAAAGGCACGAATCGGGGCAAAGCGGGCACCACCCACCTGGGCTTAAATCTTCTTCTAAGACCTGGGGTCTTCGGTGATGGGATCCCCAGAACCTCTAAGCTGGGGCCTGGTCCCCTGGGCCAGTGGGGCCAGCCCTGAGGGTGGATGGCAGGGAAATCTCGGGGCTGCTGGTCAGGATCCTGCCTCCCCACTGTCCCTCCCCCTTCTACCTCCAGTCCTCGCTACTAAGATGGGATCCAGAGCCATGACTTCCTCCCTCCAGATCAGGGCCAGATGCCTGGTCATGCATTTTTGGAAACCCTTTCTGTTTCCCCAGGCCTCTGAGTCTCCCAGTCGCCCAGAGGGCGGGCAGCAAGAGTAGGCAAATTCTCAGAGAGGAGGGAAAACCTGAGATGCCCAGCACAGGGGTGTGTGTGTGTGTGTGTGTGTTGGTGCGTACATGAGTGCATATGCCTGCGAGCACAAGAGTGTGGCCCGTCGAAGGCACGCTTACCGGGGGTGTCCATGACACAGTCCTGCAGAGGGGGGCCAAGGTGCACCTCGGGCCCGGCACGCTCATGGACCTGTAGGTCTGTGCACACGGGGCTCCATTCGCGTGTGGGGGGCGTGCGTGCTCAATACCATGTCAGGGAAAATAGAAGTTTTCAACGGGAAAGCCCAGCACGCCCCTTCCCATCCGTCTTTTCACCCAAATCGCCTGATTTTTCCCTATTGTGGGCAATTCAGTTTGACAACGATACAACTTCTGCATGTTTCTTTTCTCAGCAACACGTCACGCACGCGCGTGTGAGCACGTGCCCCCGAGCGGCTGTATCACTGGGACGTGCACCTCTGTGCACGCACACCCACACAGGGGGACTGTAAACACGCTCGTGCGCGCACCCCCGGGTGCTCCATCCGTGTTTGGGCACACGCTCGTCTGCAGGCACCACTTGCCCGTGTGCTTCTATGTGTGGCTGCCGGGTGCGCTGTGTGCGGGTGTGCCCGTGTGGACACGGGAGTGTCGAGGGCCCCGTGGCCGCGCCTGCACACGTGCGTGGGCACACAGGGTGTGCGTGACCGTGGGCAGTAGGTGTGTGTATGGTTTAGCATGTGTTTGCACGTCGGGAGTCGGGGATGTTTCGTAATGAAATTCCTTTTCATCCTTCTGCACCTGTCTCCTTCTGAAAGCTGAGAGAACAGACGTCAAACGGGACAAGCGCGGGATTGAATACAGCCAATTCTGAAATATTTATGAGCTTGCGACTCCACTCAATGGAGGAGAAGGAATGCCAGCTAATCCACCCAGCAGTGCTCGCAGCAGGGACATTTTTCAACAGGGACTTCTTATATTTCAGCGACTGCCCACTCTGTCCAAAAATGGGAGACTTTTCATCTGGGCCCGGGTGGGGTTCTCTAGCACTCCCATTAAGGACTCACAGGGCAGAGATCAAACCTAAGCGCCTACCCTCTGTCGCCCGCTCACCCCTTCCTGGGGCCCCTCCTCAGGCAAAGTACTGATGAGCCGGCAGATAATCATGGCGGCTTCTGCCAGCCGCTGTCCACGGGGCCCTCGCTATGTCCTGGGCGCTGTGCGTGGGCTTGTCCGTACATTCGCTCATCTGATCTTCACAAAACCTCAGTGAGCTAAGTGTCAGTATATTAAGCAACTAGGAAAGTCAGGAACATTTAACCGATAAGGGAACTGAGGCTCAGAGTAATGAAGTAACTTACTCAAGGTCACAAGCTGCTTCGTGGTGAAGCCAGGATCTGAACGCAGGGAATCAGGCCCCCAAGCACAAACTCTCAACGGCTACACCTGTTCCCTCCGATGTGAACCACTGAGGGCCTACTGCGTGCGCTCTGTTGAGAAGCATTCCGAGGCTGTGTCTGAGGTCGGTGAGGAAGAGTGGAGCGGTCCATCAGTAAGGTCTACCAAGGAGACAGGAGATGGCTCTGTGCTTGCTGTCCCCGATCCTTACCCCACCCCAGACCTGCTCATCATGAAGTCTTCCCTTCCTATAAATGGTAACTCAGTGCCTCTGACCACCAGGCCAAAAGCTCTACTAAAGTCTTCCTTTACTGTCTTTTCTCTCTGCCCCACATCCAAGCCCTAGGCAAATCCTGCTGTCTCTACTTTCAAAGGATACGTATCCAGACCCCAGCCATCTCTCACCATCCGCATGGATGCTGCCCCAGTTTGGGTCACCATCATTTTCCCCTTGGATTATTGCAACAACCCCCCTCCTGCCAGTCTTGCTCCTCGAGGTCCAGAGTGAACCTTCTACAGCCCTCTTCAGATCTGCCACTCCTCAAGGTGCTCCAAGATTCCCATCTTCCTCAGTGTAAAAGCCAAAGTCTTTACGTTGCCCACAAAACCCAACCTCACTGACCTCGTGTGCTGACCTAACCCCAGCTCACTCCTGTTACACTGGCTGGCTTGTTCTTCCTTGAACCCACCAGGCATGGTCCCTTTTCAGGGCTTTGAACGTGCTCTTCTTCTGCCTGGAAATCTCTTTCCCCAGACACCCACACCTCTTGTTCCCCTTGCCTCCTTCGGGCTCTGCTCAAATGTCACGTTATCAGACCCCCCCTATGGAAAACTTCCTTCCCCTGGGTCTGGCACTTCCTTTTCCCCTTATCTTGTTTAATTGTTCTCCCTAGCTTTTATTTGACATTCTACATATTTGTTAATTTCATCCATTTCAATAGTCGGCAAATATTTATTGAATATTTGTGCCAGGCATTGTTCTTCCATCACAAATTGGTTTCTAGCCATTTGCCTATGATGTTTCCAGGTGTGGTTTCTCTTGGGGCTCATGAAACTCTGGGGATTGGCAGGTGTAAGGTTTTCATCAAATTTGGAAAAATTTTTAGCAATATTTCTTCAAATATCTTTTCCCACCATCTCCTTCTGGAATTCAACTACACATATGTCAGACCTCTTGATGTTGTCCCATGGGTCCCTGAGGCTCTGCTACATCCTCCCACCCCCCAGTTGTCTTCCCCCTCTGCACTTTATTTTAGGTCATTTCTATTGCTGAAACTCTAAGGTCACTGAATTTACTTCAGCAGCGTCTAACCTGCTGTTAGTCCCATCCAGAGCATTTCTCATTTCAGATACTGTCTTTTCCACCTCTAGAATTTGAGAGTCCTTCTTACATTTTTAAACTTCCCTCATTATGTTTCTCCTTTCCTCTACCATCTCAAACATGGAGAGTATTTTAATAATAGTTATTCTAAATGTCCTCATCTGTTGAGTCTACCACCTGTGACATTTCTGGGTCTATCTCTACTGATTGGCATTTTTTTAAGATTTTATTTTTAAGTAATCTCTACACCCAAAGTGGGGCTCGGACTCGCAGCCCCGAGATCAAGAGTTGCAGGCTCTACCAACTGAGCCCACCTGGCTCCCCAGAACTTTCCTGATTGCATTTTCTCCTGGTTACGGGTCATATTTTTCTCCTTCTTTGCTTACCTGGTAATTTTTATTGGACGCTGGACATTTTTTAAATAATTTTTTTATTTTGGAATAACTTCAGACTTCCGGAAAAGTTGCAAAGACAATACAGAGAGCTTGCATATGTCTCCTATTCGATGTCTCACATTGTTAACATCTTACGTTACCATGGTACATTAGTCAAAACTAAGCAACTGACATTAGCACATTACAATGAACTAAACTCCAGACGGTATTTGGGATTCACCAATTTTCCCATCAATGTGCTCTTTCCATTCCAGGATCTAACCCTGAATATCACATTGCATTGAATTTGTCACGTCTCCCCAAAGTCCTCTGGTTTGTATCAATTTCTTAGTCTCTTCTTATTTTTCATGACCTTGACTGTCTTGAGGAGTACTGGCCCAGGTATCTTATAGAATGTCCCCTGAGCTGGGTTTGTCTGTTGTTTTTCTCACGATTAGATTGGAGTTATGGATTTTTGGAAAGAGTATCATCAAGGCAAAGTGCCTTCTTAGGACATCATAGTAGGGGTAGCTGATATTGACACGATATCACCAGTGTTGTTAACCTTCATCCCTTGGTTAAGGTGGCGTTTGTCAGGTTTCTCCACTGTAAGGTTACTATTTTTTCCTTTCCCTACTCTCTTCTTTAAAAACAAGTCACTAGGTCTAGACAACACTAAAGGGGAATTAAGCCTTACCTCCTATAGGAGGAACATCGACATACATTTTTGGGAATTCTTCTGTAAGAAAGATTTACCTGTTCTCCCCCACCCCCTTTTTTTCAGTCAATCTTATATTTGTATCAGTATGGACTTATGTATTTATTTTATACATTGGATTATAATCCAATACCACACTATTTATTTTATTGTCCAAATTGTTCCTGCTTTGGTTAGTGGGAGCTCTTTCAGGTTAGTTCTTGTGTCCCTTTGGTATGCCCCATACTTTTGGTTTTGGAGCACTTCCTTACTTTTCAGTGATATGAGATGGTCTGGCTCATCTTGAGTTTTCCCTACTCTGGTCCTAAAATCTTTCATTTCTCCTTTTATTGGGGGATGGTATGAACAACCAAGATCTGGCTGGGGATGCCTGGTGCCACTAGCATATCAATGCTTCTGGGCCCTCCCATCAGACACAACCCATGTATATGCACATATCGGTAATTGGTTCTGCATCTATCCATCTGTATTTACACTACACTAAACATTAATTCGTACTGATGTCTTTAACTAATCTAATCCACAGATTTCAGTCTAACTCTCCTTAATCTGTAACTCCCTCTCCAACCATGAGGAACCTGGCTCCCACCACCCACCATGCACATACTTATTTTTTCCACCATTTTAAATTTTACATGGTTGAAGACTGGATTTGGTTGTATTCCTTTAAATATTATTGGCTGTGTTCCAAGATGAGTTAGGCTACGTGGAATTGGTTTGACACCATTAAGGAAGGCTTGCTTTCAAGCTTTGTTAACGTCGATTCAGCGAAGCCTTAGTCTGGGGCTCAGTTGGCCCCACTACTAAAGCAATGCCCTTCCAAGGACTCTACCTGATGCCCCATGTAGCAGGAAGTCTTTCCACTCTGGGGGGGGTGCAAGAGACGAGCTCTCCTCACATCTCTGCACGCACATTCTGCATTGGCTTCCTCTTCAGCACTTGGCTCACAAATTCAGCCTCTTGGCCTCCTTGAATCCAAATTGCCTGTCTTCAACTCAGTGAGACCACCAGGCTCCACTTGGCTTCCTCTATTCCTTCCCTGTACCTGTACCTTCCCTGGCCCAGTACTTTTCTCTAGGCGGTAAGCTGGGGGTGATCGTCGGGCTCCCTTCATGTTTTCCTTCTCTTAAGGATCACTGTCCTGTGCCATCTGTTGTCCAATGTCTGAAAACCATTGTTTTATAGATTTTGTCCAGTTTTCTAACACTTCAGGTGAGAGGGTAAATCTCAGTGCTGATACTCCATCTGTCCAGAGCGTAAGTCCGATCACTGTTCTAGATGCCGGGGACGCAGTAGCAAGTAAATAGACAAAAAGTCCCTGCCCTGTGAAAGTCGCATTCTAATGCAGGGATCAGCAGGCTTCTGTGAAAGGCCAGATAGTAAATATTTAGGCTTTGTGGGCCAAGAGGCGAAATCGAGTTGTAACCATGTCACCGTGATTTGTAGCTTGCTGGGCAGCGAGCAGAGAATGCCACATTCGGTCTCAGCCACCACTGCTCAGCTCTGCCATTGCTGTGTGAAAGCAGCCAGAGACAGTACGTGAATGAATGAGCATGGCCGTGTTCCAATAAAACTTTATTTATGGGTATTGAAATTCGGATTTTATATCATTTTTGCATGTCACAAAATACTATTCTTTTTATTTTTTCTTTAACCATTTAAGAATGTAAAAAGCATTCTTAGCTCACCAGCTGTACATAAACAGGCAGCGAGCCAGATCTGAAGGACTATGGTTTGCCAGCCCCTGATCTGGTGGGAGAGATGGAAAATAATCAAGACAAATATGTTAAGTATACAGCATTTTAGATAATCGGAGCCAAGGAAAAGCAGAACCCAACAAAGCAAAAGGGGGTGGGGGGAAATCGTGGGCAAGATGTCCAAGCTTCACTGGGAAGGTGATTTTGTGTCAAAACCTTGAGAAAGTGTGAGAATGAGCTACCTGGTATTTATAGTAAGTAAGCGAGAGCTCCATTTGCCATTGGTCTAACACCTGCCACTGATCAGACTGAGCTCCTTGAGAGCGGAGACTGCCTGTGTCCCTGTCTGGCTCAGAGCAGGTGCTTAGTTAATTCGTGTGTGTGTGTGTGTGTGTGTGTGTGTGTGTGTGTGACTTCACTGACCAAATGAATCCGTAGGCATCAGGCAGGTTCAAATTCCAGTTCAGCCACCTTCCCACTGTGAAACCTGAGGCAAGCTGCTTTACCTCTCTGAGACTCGTTTCCCCATCGATCAAACGGAGGGCATCCCACCAGATGGTTGTGGGATTTATATGAGATGGCATATGGAATGTGCCTGCCTTGTCCTGATGCTCAGTAACAGGCTGCCATTTTATCAGAAAGAGACCGAAGGTCTGCCCTGGAGCAGCCTCTGGGCTGTGTTTGTGAAGCCAGAGCCCTGGGCTCCCTGCTCCCTGCCCATCACCTCTGTCCCAAGAGGTCTTGGAAGATCCACAGCTGGGCTCAAAGCACAGGGATTCCCCACACCCAGTTCATTGTAGGGAAGTGGACAGAGAAAGGGACAGTGGGCCAGGAGTCCAGAGCCCCAAGGTCTAGTCCTGACCGCATCGCTGCCTCCTTTGAAACTTTGGGAGGGTCTATACCTTTTGACTGGACAGTGACCCCTAAGAGAATTATTGCCGGAGAATGAATGAATGAATGAATGAATAAATAAATAAATAAATAAATAAAAATAAATAAATCATAAACTAGTAAGCACTGGAGCCAGGATTCAAAATGAAGCCTCAGGCTTAACCAGCATGCTGATCTGCTTCTCCCAGTGCCCAGCCAGCTCTGGCCCGGGCAGCTCCCCCGGAAGGGGATGGGAGCCGGGAGACTCACGGTCAAGTGTTGCCACTGTCACTTCCTGGCCAAGTGACCTCGGAGGGTCCGATTTGAGGGTGGTTGCTGTCTGCAAGCTGGGCCCTTCCTCTGCTCGTGTCACCTCCCCAAGAGTCTCCTGGTCACTGTCCCTGCCCCTTGTCCCGTTGCCCTCAGAGGGCTTATCACCACCCGGTTTCCCTTTCCTCAGTGCCTCCTGCCTTCCCACCAGACCATGACCGCCATGAAGGCAGGGCTCGTGTTGGCCCATGTGTCACCCTGCTCGTGCAGCTGGGACAGAGTCGGGCAGGTGATAAGCGCTCAGAACATGCTCGTGAAATGGATGAAGCCAAAGAAGCTCAGGAATTTTTCAGTATCTCCCGTTACACAGATTTGGGGGAGCTAAGGGCCGCGTGGGGGGCGGGGCTTGCCTAAGGTTGCTGGGACTTTGAAGCCCAGCAGGGCTTGTTCCCCCACTGTGCACTGCTCCTCTCTTGGGCCTCAGTTTCCACATCAGGACAATGGGTTGCAGTGGGCTGTCAGTGAGTGCTGGGGCCCAGCAACCGGCTCTAGCAAGCCGAGGCTGGGAGGTGGCTGGGATGACCCGTTCAGAGCCACCAACAGGACACCTGCCAAGGGGAGGATGCCTGAGCCTCAGAAGACCCAATGCACCAGGATGAAGCACTCAACACCGTGCCTGGCACAGAGCAGAGCTGCAAGGAATGGAGCCATTACTATTATTATTATTAGTATTATTGTCCTGCCTACACTCAGGGATGTTCTAAGGCTCAAATGTGGCAACATGCGGAAAGCGCTTTGTTCTTTGTGATTCTGCAGCATGGTGCAAAAGGGGAGGGGGCCCTACTTCATTGTTATGACCAATAATGATATCACCGACTTGTATTTTCATGGACTTCCCCCCCAGAAGGTATAAACAGGATGGTATAAATCTGCTCTCACTGACAGATCCTGAGAGGTATCTAGGAGGTGATCAGCCTGATCATCCAGGACCTGGAGAGGTGAGGCTACTTGTCCTAGGGTTCCTGGCCGGTGTCCTGGCTGTACCCACCCCAGCCACCCACAGAGCCCGGGGAGTTCTCCCTCCCCGCTGCCTGGGTCTGCTGGCCAAAATCCAGCCCACACCCCCCCACCACTTCCCCGAGCTTGGCTGACTCTTCCAAGGCAGGCCCCCGGGGAGGCCCCAGTCCCTGGTGGGGGGGGGGAAGGGACAAGTCAAGGGCAGACAAGGCTGGTTTGGTTCTGATGCTGTTAAATTCACGGTGCCCAGTCAGCCATTAGCCAGCCCCTCGGGACAGACAGAGCATTAAAGGGGGCTCAGCCCACAGGAGCTGCACGGCTGTTACATCCCAGCCCCAAATCCTCCCTTTGCTGGCCCTAGATTGGCAGCTGAGCCAGGCCCGCCCACATTCTGTCCTCTCTCCTGAGGCCCGGAGGCCTGTGCCCACCCGAGACTTGAGTAGCAGAGCCAAAATCAGGGGGAAGGGGCAGCAGAGGGGCTTTGAATTAGCTTGTGACCAAGGTCAATAAATATGGCATTTCCTGAGCACTCTCTGAGCCAGGCCCCTGCCGGCTCCTGGGGCTGGAGGTGAAGGCAGGGGGCTGCCCACAGCAAGCTCACACTCAGTCTAACTGTGGAGTTAGACAGATCGCCAGGCTACCGTACCACAGGCCTGGCCATCCCAGAGGAGGTGGTGGAACCCCCCTGAGGCTGGTCAGGGAAGCTCCTGAGGGAGGCCACCCGCTGTGCTAGCCAGAGGGAAGCAGGGTTACTAAAGGGGAGAAGGGGAGAGAGTAAATCCCAGGCAAAGTAGTTTCTGTCTCCGTAAAATGAGTAACAGCGCCCATCTCCAAGTGCCTTGCGAGTTTATAAGAGAGGAGGGAGGGGAAAGTTCTTTTTTAAACAATGAATCACAGGACACATGGGAGGAAGTAATAGTTAGGCACTTAATATAGACAGGGGTCCCAGGTCCCCTGGTTCCTCTGTCAGACCCCCCAGGCCTTGTGTCCCTGAGCTACTCCTGGAGCTCCCACGACCATGGCTCTGTGTGGAGTCCAGGCCCTGCAGGTCCTCTAGTCACGAGGCCCACCCTGGGCCCACGCCAGGCCCTAGGCAAACAACTCCCACCCAAGCTCCCTGTCAACAGACCTGGATCTGTGCCCTGTGCCCAAAAGTCCTAACTTTGTCTAGCACTCAATCCTCCTGATTTGAGGCCTTTTGCTTCTTGCCCTATTTCCATCCTTACCTTGATCGTCATACTTGACATGTAGAACCGAATTGTGACCTTGATGGCCTCTTATAGGCATGATTAAGATCTACCACCTTAGAAGAACCATGAGAGACGATGGACTCTGAAAAATAAACTGAGGGTTCTAGAGGGGAGGGGGTTGGGAGGATGGGTTAGCCTGGTGATGGGTATTGAGGAGGGCACGTTCTGCATGGAGCACTGGGTGTTATGCACAAACAATGAATCATGGAACACTATATCTAAAACTAATGATGTAATGTATGGGGATTAACATAACAATAAAAAAAAATTTAAAAAAAAAAAAAAAGATCTACCACCTTCCTGCCTAGGGCTACACTGAGGCAAATAATCCTTTTGGTTTGATTCAGCTATCACCATGACAACCATCAAAGGATCACCATCTTTGCTCACTCTGATCACCACCATCACTAGCCTTACCATAGGCACCAACCAGCACTATCATCACCATCCCCATCACCACCACCATGATCACCACCACCATGATCACCACTATCACCACCAC
>NW_022589705.1:93086667-93091161 GCF_004348235.1 Phoca vitulina | reverse complement strand
CTATCACCACCACCGTCACCATCACCACCATCACCACCATGATCACTGTCATCACCGTCACAATCACCATGGGTATATCCTTATCAACATCTGCATCCCCATGTGCCACTAGCATCCTCATCTCATCATTACCCGCCCCTTCTCCCTCATCATCTCTCTTGGTCATCATCATCGTCTTCATCATCCTGCCACCATCTGTCATCTTATGTTACCTACAAAGGGAACTTTTAAAAGCCCATTCCCCCCCCCCCCCCCCGCCAGGGGACCAATTATCATAGGCCTGGTCCCTGTTTTCCGGTGTTTCTAAATCTAAGCCCTGCGCTGCTCTGGGAGACAGGCATGCTGATGATGGGTTGTAAGAGTCCTTCCTTCCCAGCCACTCCTGCTGAGCTCAGCCAGACCAAACTCTTACAGGTCTCCCCAGGGCTGTGTTCTTGTTTGCTTCTGTGCCCCTGCCCTGTCTGTTTCCTTTGCTTGCAATGTTTGTCCCCTTGACACCTCCATGAACCAGCCGCTGATAACTTAAGAACCAGCCCCTCCAGGAAGCATTTTGCCCCAAGACCAGATGGAGAGCCCCTTTTCTGCTCCCAGGACCCATTCTACCCACGACGATCAGGAGCCTTGGCACCCATGGCTCACTTGTCTTACTGCTCTGCTGTCTGCCCTCCTAGATGGCGAGCTCCTTGGGGGCAGGGCTGAGTCTCCTTCAGCTTTATAGCCCTGGCACAGAGCCTGGCTCAGAGTAGGAGTTCCAGAAGTATTTGTTGAATAAATGAACACTTGTGAAGTAAATGTATGAAATGCCCACCCATCTGGGCCCGGCCTCTGAATCATGAATCAGAGAGCTTTTGGCAGGGAAGAAGAGGGGACCATGTTCTATATTTCTCAGGGTGGAGCCAAGGAGAGGAACAAATGAGGAGCAGAGCCTGGAGGGGAGTGCAGGGGTGAAGTTTGGTAAAACTTCCCTGGAGTGGAGAGGCCTGACTCAGATACACTCCATCAGCTGAGGAACCCTCTTTGGCCACAGCCTCCAGGCTGGGGTGTTTGGAGAAATGGGGTCAGGGGTTCAACTGCCCACCGGCCTGGCCCTCTCCCCTGGGACCCTCCACCGGGGGAGGTGCAGGAAGAGGCAGGCCAGTACCCCTTGCAGCCACGCGCACCATGGCCTCCACTCGACCCCTTTAAGACAGCCTGGGCGGCTTCCCTTTGCTTGTTGAAACTGTTCAGTTTTCGGACAGGACAGAGGAGGGGGGCGGGGGAGAGGTCACACCTGTTGTGGAACTTGAGAGAAGGCTTATTTATAAATGTTCAGGGCTCGGGATTCTTGTGGAGCTGATGTCCGGAGGGGAAGGTCACCAAAATGCTTGTTTATAAAAGCAACAGCAACTGGGAACACCATAAACGGGCTAAACGATGAAATTAACAAGCTACCCGAGGCGGGGCACGGGGCGGGGGTGGCGGGGGGACACGGCGGGGCCTCTGCTGGCCCGGGTGCTGCCGCTGGGCAGAGCCCCAGGCCTGCCTCCAGCCCAGGTCCCTCCCCGGCCTCAGCCACCCTGCCCGTCCCCCAAGGCCCAGCCCGGCTCCACGGACACCCCCACCCACGCCTGCCCTTGCTCCGTCCCCACGCAGGGACACACAGCTCATGAAGCTGCTCCCCCAGGGCACAGCCCTTGCTATGCCACCCTAAAGCGGGCACTTCTGGGCCCCTACTCTCTCAGAGCTTCCCAAATGCGTCACATTGGTGCCAAACTGGGAAGTTTTTGGTTTTGGTGGAGTTTGTTGGGTTTTTTGGTTTTGTTGTTGTTGTTGTTGTTTTTACTCTCAGGCCAGACACAGGCCTCAGGCCCATCCCCGCCTTGCCCAGGGAGGGCCCCCTGGAAGTGGCAGAGGGCAGGCATTTCCCCCACATGCACCCCCTCCCAGGACTGTCTATCCAATTCCCAGTTTCAGGAAAGCTGTGTTTTCCTTGGGTGACTGATGGCTGAACAGGTGGCTTCTGGGTTAGAGAGTGTCAAGTGAACAGAGGCCAGAGAAGTGGCCCTTTTACGGTTCACTTTCACTGCCTGCCTGGTCCTTGGCTGCTGACGGCTCCCGGTGAGGGCGTGCGTCTGGCGGCCCACCCATCCCGGCCCCGCAGCCCTCTGGCCGGGGCCATCTGCACACAGAGTCCTCACCGAGGGGGCACGGGACAGCTGTGGGAGAAACTGAGCCCTGCGCCCCCCTCCCTGCGCACCATCACACACTCCCATGCATGCACACCCCACACATGTGATCACGGTAACATGAGGAGGACATGCATTCTCTTGGATGCAAAACACCTGCCCCCCCCCCAATTTTCCATCAAATTTGAAGTATTGGCCAAACTGCTCTGTGCCTAGCAGCAGCCCCGACCCTCGCTGTGTCTCTCCATCTGCCTTGCACACGCACTCACGCTCCCCACTGGCCTCACACTCTGGCTTCTTTGCTTCAGTCTCCCTCATCGTGGGTCTGTCTGTGTCTGAGGAGTCATCGTGATCGTTCCCTCCTTCTCTCGGAGTCCCTCTGGCTCTGCTTCCGTGTCCCTGGTTCTTCTCTACCCCCCCCCCCGCCCCCGCATCTTTTCCTAGATAAATCTGTCTCTTTTCGTCTTTCTCTGTGTCTGTGTCTGGCTGCCTTCCCCCGCTCCCTCCCTCCTGTCTGTCGCAGAACCCGCAGTCCCCCCAGCACAGGGCCCCCCGTAAGCTGGAAGGCCCGTCCTCCAGCTCAACCCTGTCAGATCTATTTTCTCCCGCAGCCTCACAACGCGGACTTTTTGAGAGGAGCTGCACTTCAGCCTGGCCCTTGCTGAGGGCCCCGTGGGGTAGAGCGGGCAGCTCTCGAGCATCACAAGTGTCCTCGGGCCCATGTACCTCGCCCGCCCAGGGCCCAGGCGGGCCTGGCCCAGACACCTCGTAGCTTGGGCTGTGAGTGGGCTGCCGGCCTCTGGCCTCTCCTCGCTGCCAGAGTTGGGGAGGCCCTGAGATGTGGGTGACTTGGCACCAGTGGACCATGGCAGAGGTATTGGGGCCATGGGAGGGGACACTGCCAAAGTTTCTTCCTCATCCTCCTTGGCCACTATCATGAGCTCCCCAAGAGCCCCCAGCACCCTGCAAAACCTACTGGAAACACTGGGCTTTGGCTCTCTGTTCAAGGGCTGCAGCCTCCCTGGGGAAGGGGGGGTCAGACCACTGTTTAGACCCTGAGGAGGGACAGCTGAACTGTGCTGGGGAATCTTCAGCCCCAGGGGCTGGAGGAGAAGCCTGCCGGGAGGTGAGGGGGCCTAGACATCTCACGTGGCCTCGGGCAGGCAGAGAGGGAAGAGCCTGGGAGGGGACACAGGGGGCACCCAGCTTGGAAAGGCCCCTCCACCCCACCCCATGCCCTCCATCAGCACCTCACACCAGCTCCTGAATCCACAGGGAGGCAGAAAAGGTCCATTCCAGTGACCGAATGGGGACAGGACCATGGGGCAGAGCAGGGTTTGCTCCTGAGGCCCAAGACAGAAGTAAGGTGGGTCCAGGAGTCCGCCCGCCACTACCCTTGAATCCCCCCTCCATGTACCCTTTGCCTCCCGCTTTTCGGCATGGACCTCCTTCAATTACTCCTTCATTCAGCAAATATTCATTGAGCACTGCTATGTGCCAGGCAGTATTCCAGGTACCCTGCCTGATAAACCCACGGTCTAGAGAGAAAGACTGACAATAAGCAAGAAAATAGATATTTAGTTACAAGCTGGGATAAGCTCAGTGAAGGAGCAGAGAGCATGCTCCCATGGAGACTAATGGGAGAGGAGGTGGCAGAAGGCTTCCCTGAGGAGGTGCCATGTGGGCCTCAAGACTTTCCTTCTCTCCTGGGAGCACTTCTTCCCCAGGTAAGAAGCCAGGAGGCCCACACTCTACCTCACCACAGACTGTGGGCAGAGCCATATCAGATGAATAGTTATAAAAACTTCAGCAATGAGTTCACCTGTTGAAGACCTACATGAACCAAGCACCCTACAATTTACCTTAATGCATGGTCTCTCTTCACGTATGGACCAACTTAGAGGTACGTACTAGTAAAAGAAGACTTTTCAAAGATGAGAAAACTGAGGCTCAGTGAGGTTGAGTGGCTTGTTTAATGTCACCCAGTTTGTGGGAGGCAGAAGCAGGATTTGCGTGATCCCTGCCTCCCCCATGTCCATCCTCCCAGATTCTCCTTCTCCCCAAGGGGCTGTCTCCTCCCAGGAAAGGGGATCGGCTTGTGCCCTGGTGAGGCAAAAGGAGTTGGAGGAAGAAGAAGGTTCTGACCCCCTTTCCAGGGCTTCTGTCCCCAGTCAAACCCTCTAGACTGGGACCCTAGTCCCTCTCAGCTTCTCCTCTACTGTAGGCTGTGGACCCCGCAGTCCCCAGATGCGCCCAGCTGGCTCAGGGCTGCAGCCTCCCCAACCCCAGCTCAGGCTCCCCCAGCCTGCAGGCTCTCTGAGCACAGAGA
>NW_022589705.1:93071645-93086267 GCF_004348235.1 Phoca vitulina | reverse complement strand
CATTGTCTTCTCCAGACAACCATTAGCATACGTGCAATGCAATTACCCTTCAGCTCTCCTGGCCTGGGCTGACATGGAGGTCCCATCCCCAGTGATTTGGGGGAAAGGGGGGTTATTACAACTCACAAAACCTTACATTAAGAATGAATAAGGGAAGCGTCGCATGCCACTTCTGAAAGGCTGCCAGCCCAGGCTGAGGTGGGTGACGGGTATATTATATTCCTCGTCGATGGAGGAGCTGATGGATGGGCCGATGGTGGTGAACACGGGAGTTCAGCTGGTACCTGCCCATGGCGTGGGCCCTGCGCATGCCCAGTCTCGTCTGCTGAGTGTGGACAGCCAGACCCCAGAGAACCCCTTATGGAGGTAGGATTCGCAAAATGCAGAAGTGGGGTTTGATTTAGACTGGATTGGGGGAGGGGGTATGTGGGATCAGAGGGCTTCCCGAAAGGTGAAGTAGAACCTGAGGGTTGAAAAGAAGGGAGGCAGGTGAAGTGGGAGGAGCAGGGACCCAGGCAGACGGACCAGCTTGTGCCCAAGTTCTGTGATGGAGGGACCATGGCACGTGGCAGGTCAACAGCTGGAAAGGCCGGAAATGGAGCTGGAGAGGAGTGGGTGACCCTGGGGAAGTTGGCAGGGTCCACTCCCTGAGGAGCCGTCTAGGCTGGTGTACAGATTTGGGATCAACCCCAAGAGTACGACTTAGCCGCGACCAGTTTTAACACGGTCTCTCTGGCCACCGTGCAGAGAACAGACGAGAGTTGGCAGGGGACTTCGGGGACACTCTGGGAGGCCCTGCAGCGTTCTAGGAGAGGGATGGTGGCGATGGAGACACTGTTGCAGGATGGCTGGTCCTGGCGAGGTGGGGGCGCTGCGGGGACGCACACTGGATTTGGGAGGCGCAGCTGGGGGATCCCAGATGGGCAAGCCGGTGGGGGCCAGCTCGGGGGTGGGGAGACAGAACAAGTTCACGTTTGGATGCGAATGTCACAACCTTCCTGAGCTTCAATTTCCTCAATCTGTAAAGCATGACAGGAGGCCTGGCTCCCCCGTGGGAAGGTCAGCACTAAGCTAACAGGTGTGGGAGTCCTAGGGCTGGGGTAGGGGGCCCTGAGCAATCCAGAAAGCACCATGAAGGTGCAAGTGCACAGACCCCACTTGTCCAATGGGGCTAATGGCGGGGCTTGGGGGTGGGCAGGGGATGGGTAGGAACCGCCCCCCTCCATGCACACAGCGCTGCAGAACAGGAGGTTACTAAGTTCAGCTGCTTCCCAACAATGTGTCCACAGGCTTATGCTTTGCCCACCGTGAGCCTTAGCTTCCTGGAGAGGAGCCCCCTAGCTGTGGTGCCCTTGGAAAAGGAAAAGGCCCCAGCCTACCCCCAGCCCAGGGTTGGGGGAGGGGAGGCCTGGGGATGGTTAGATCTGGCCTGCCCATCCCTGCTTGATTGAGCAGGAAGCTTCCACTCACCAGCCGAGGAGCCTGAAGCCAAGCTATCTCCTTCTTCACCAGAGCCTGGAGTTAAAGGTGGGAGTGCAGAGGCCCTCTCCCCTCTGATCCCACCCCCTCTCCTGTACCTCAGGCTGGGCCCTCTGCCTCCCACAGCTCCAGGGCCCTGGGCCTCGGGGTTCCTCCCTCCTTGCACACACCTGCCGGCTTGCAACTTGGCCTGGAGCTGGGAGAAGCAGTGGCTTCAAGGTCAGTGGAGATGAGCTCACAGGCAGGAGAAAGATGGGGCTGAGATACCCCCACCACCCTCCACAGGCAGGGGGCAGAGAGGGCTCCCTCCAAAGCCCTGTGCCCCTTGGCTGCAGGGGAGTGGGGGGAGGAAGGAGAGAGCAGCCCCCTTCCCCCAGCCGGGAGCCCTGGGCCGCTGCTCGTATATCTGTCCCTGGATAATGTATATCCAGCTTATGGAAAATATTCATAATGCTCCTTACACCAAACTGGCCCCCTTCCATAGTGCGTGATCTAAAATTAAATCCATTTCAAATATACAGTAGATCGAGTCAAGCTAATATAAATGAAACATGATTAATAGGCAGAACGCTGTCCTCCTGCACAGGGACAAGGAAGCAGGGCCGGGGCCCCTCTCCCTCTCCCTCCTCATAACTCCTAAACCCCCCAAGGCCTCTGAGCCCCTGTCCTCATCCCACACTCTCCCCCAACCTGAAATGTGAACCAACCCCGGGATTCACCCAAACGGTGCTAGGCGCTTAGAGCAGAGCTGTTAAGAGAGTGGACTTTGGTGTCAGCACAGAGCTGAGACTTGAAGCACGTGACTCTGTGTCTCTGAGCTCAGTTTTCTCATCTATACAATGGGATAGTAACAAGCCCTGCCTTGTGGAGCTGTGGCCATCTTAAGCGAGATGAGAATGCAGGTAAAGCACAAGAGAGCTGGAACCCCCATAAAGATATCAAGCATGGTCATGTCTGTCGCCTCCCCCCACCCCCGCCAAGGTCTGCTCCTTCAGCCCCCAACAGGCGTCAGGATCTGTGCCCCTCACTGGCCCCCTGACCAGCCAGCAGAACCAGGGCCAGCCAGAATTCCTGCCATTGCAGGGATACGCTGGATGGGTTATTTTTAGTTCATTGGCAAGTGACTGTTACTGACCAAATGTTCCCACCACTGGGGACAGACTCTGTGAAGAGGGCACTTGTGTGCTGAGTGCAGGGCGGGGAGGGGCGTTTGTGGCCTGTCCCCAGGCGCTCCACCAGTGTCCCTTTTGCACACACGTTTGGACACAGGTCCCGTGGCCCCCGAGAGAGTGGGGAAGCCGAAGGGCCTGGCTGGGTCAGGGAAGCGCGCATGCCTGGCCTCTCTGTCCCCCCCAGCTGGGCACGTGGTCGCCTCCCACTAAGGGCGCGCCTCTGCGTGGAAACGAGAAACAATATCCTTGGAGAGCAGTGTACCTCTCAGCCCTTGGCCAGCACTTCATGTTCCTCCCTTCAGGAAAGACCTAGGCTTGCACCGGCTGAGCGCGTGCACATACGTGTGCGTTTGTCTGGTCACTGCCCTCCCGGGGACATCCTGCTCCAGGGATGGGAGGGGCCCTTCCTACCTGCCTGCCCTCCCCCACGCTCCGTGTTTTGGGTCTTGGGCCCCACACCATAATCCCCACGGTGGGTGGTCTTCTGAACTTCCTTGTGTGCTTGCCCCAGTGGGGGAACCGTGCCTTTACCGCAAGCCCAGGAGAGTCCTCCACCCATGCATCCGTGCACTCACCCCTTGGCTGTTCTTTTCTCCTCCCCGGAGGGTGGGAAGGGGGCGAGCCCCATGGAGGGGGCTGCCGTTGGCTTTTTCCTTGTCATTGGCCATTTGCTGCCTGCTTCACCAGGCGTGTTTTGAGCGTGTTTGCATAAAGTGGATGCAGGCTGCAATTCCGTGATGAATTCTATGAATACTAATCCGCTACTACCCTTGACCTTGGGGTCACTGAAAGATCAAAACCAAACCATTTAATATTTTCCTTTTGCAGATCAATAGAAGCATAAATTCCCCCTCAATGACAAGTATAATTTCAAACAGATCTATAGGAGGCATGCGTGCATTTCCAGCCGGAGAGACGCTCGCCGCCTGCTTTGCCTTTTGGGGAGCAGACGAGGAGTTTCTTGCCTTTTCTACCATTGAATTTCTTTTTGCCTTTTTTATGGCTCTGAAATGCTATTTTCAGCAGCTGCTGTCATATAAATATCTCTTGTTTTTCTTCTCCTCTTTCCCTCCTGGTGTAAAGGGCAGGGGACCTATTGAAAATTCTGCTTTATCTCTTTCAGTCGGGTTCAAGTACAGGTCGAATAATCGATCCCTCCTCCTTTTCTTTTTTAAGTTTCCTGTCGTTCTTTTGGCCGGATCAGCAGTGGCAGGAGAGACATCAGGAGAGGGCAGCTCTCTTTATGCAGATCCGAGCCCGCCGTGTTTGTGAGCGCCTGCACGTGCACGTGGGCGGTCTGCCATGGGGGGGGGGGTGAGCGCGTGCGTGCACGCGTGTGTACCTCCGTGCACACGACAGGAAATGCTCGTGCCGGTGCAAACTCTCACTCAGAACTTGAGGAGGGAGGAAATGGGAAGTGAAGGGCACAAGGGGGCATTGTTAACCCTGCCGCTTCCAGGCCGAGCTGGGGTGGGGCCGGGAGTGTCTCCCAGCTGCCAGGGCGGCTACCTCGTGGCTCCGTGGCTCCGTGGCTCCCGGGTCCCCCTCTCCCAAGCGCCTGCCTATGAATGCAACTCTGAGAAGGGAAAAGAAGATGCAAAAGGAACGGGGTGGGGGGCACTGGCAAAACAAAACCAAACAAAACAGGAGGCAGAGGGGAAAACGCAAAAGAAAAGAGAGAGAATTAAACCATTAATCTGCCCGGATTTTCCACTTCACAGAGTAATCAGTCTGGAAGTGACTGAAATAAAGTGAAATGCACACTTGCTACCACGTCCTCCCTCCAGTTCACATTGCTTATTGGCAGAAAAGCGGGGAGCCAGGCCCGCGGCCTCCCTGCCCCCCACAAAGGCTCCCTGGGTGTGCGCTCCAGGGGGTGGACAAGGACCCCAGCCCTCAGCGGCAGCCGCCCCATGCCTCGACACCCGGGCGACGGCTGCCCTGAGCTAGAGGTGCAAAGCCAAGATGATTTAATTTATAGAAAGGACAAGGATGTCGTGTAGCAGATTTAATCATCGGAGAGTTTAAAAAAAAATAAGGACCAGGCTAATGTCGTAATTTACATTTCAGGATAATAAAGAGAGAAAGACAGAAAAGGAAGGGGGCCCATAGCCTTCAAGAGGGAGCTAGGAGGGAGGCCGACCAGGGGGCTGAGGGAGCCCAATAGATTTGCCTGAAATACCAATAAATTTAAAAACAAACCCAGAAAGCTAAAGACAGCCCCTGGAAAGTGCTGGGAAAATGGACCATCGATTTCAGACTTGATCTGCATTTTGTATTTTAATAATGCTCTCTCTGTCTTTCCTTTTCCCTCTCTCCCTCTCTCCCTCTCTCTCTCTCTTTTGCAAAATATAAAAGCTGATCTGATAAATATTAATTTGAACCATCATAATGTATTTGAAAATTCCAGCTAAAATGTCACCACATGGAACATTAATGTAATATTTCAAGGCCCTGAGAGCAATACTCATATTGATTGCATTTATTTCACTCTGGGGAGGAGAGATAATTCTTCAATGTGGGACACATCTGGGAGCCAAGGAGGCAGGGGCTGAGGGGAGAAATGCGAAATTATATATGGTCATAAAAAATACAAAACAGAAAATCCTCCCCAAAACTCTCCCCTCTCCCACGGCGCCCCACACCCAAACTTGGCTTTTTAATTTCCCAGTGCTGGGGTAGAGGGAGGCAGAAGCTCGTGTGCCTTTGGGCAAAAGGCACAAGCTGGAGTGTGCGTGTACCTCGGGGGGGGGGGCCGTGGTTGCAGGATTAGGCAGCCTCTCCCTGGGCCCCACTGCGCCGGGCCCTGCCTCCCCTCGGCTGTCTCCTGGGAAGGCGTCGGGGCCCAGCTGGGGATGGACAGACAGACAGGCGGACTGGCCCAGCTGGGGCCCCCTGAGCTGCGGGGTGAAAGTTTGTGAATGCGGGAGAGCCGTGGGGTCCTGGGAGGGGGAGGAGAGGAGGGGAGGGGAGGGGAGGGGAGACCCACGAGCAAGGATAGAAGAGAGGAAAGACAGCAGGACAGAGAGAGGGGAAAGGAGAGGAGAGACAGGGACAGGCACGCGTGAGAAAGGAGGGAGAGAGGACACAGGGAATGAGGGAGAAAAAGAGGAAGAGGCAGGGGGGAGGAGAGAGGGCGGGGGGGGGGGGGCTCGGGCGTCTGTAGTCCGGCTCCTCTCACTGTCATTAAGGATATTGATGTGCTCAGGCGTCAACGAGTCTTTGCACAAGTGAAAGGAAATCCGATGCTGGTGATGACCCCGAGCCCACGCCCTCCATGCCCCCTGCCCGGGGGCCCAAAGCCAGCCGGGGACCTGGGAGGTGGGGGCGGGGATGGTGAGACCCTCCTGGAGGGCTCCATGCCGAGGCTCCCCAGCGCAGGGTCAGTGCAGGGGTGAGGAGGGGGCACCTTTCAACACCGATGCCCCTGCTCCAGGCCTGGCCGCCTGGCCTCCTGCCTGGGCTTCAGCGAGTGCCCACAGCCCAGAGGAAGGCTGGGAGGGGGTGCCCTCCTGACTGAGCCCTGGGCCCCCTCAGGGCCTCACCCTACTCCCTGTTTCTCGGGATGGTGGGGGGTTGACCTCTCTATAGCACCCCTAGAAGGCCAGAGGTGGGGCAAGGAGAGACAGACTCCAGAGGCCCAGGGACTGGCCAAGGTCTGGCTCATGCAGGCCATTCTTCAGGCCTCTACACAAATGTCACCTTCTCACAGAAGCCCCCCCACCCCCCTCCCCCGCCTAAACAGCCCCCCACACACACTTGCTATCAAGTCTACGTGTTTTGTTTTATTCAAAGCACTTGTCACTATCTGGAATTATCTTAATTATGCGTTTACATGCTTTTTATCTGTCTCCCCCCCCCGCCCCCCACTTGGAGATTAAGTTTTGTCAGGACAGGGACCTTGCCTACCTTGTTCACCCTTATGGCCCCTACACCTCGCACAGAGCAGATGCTCCCATAGGTGTTGGTTGACTTGATGGAAGGAAGGAAGGAAGGAAAGAAGGAAGGAAGGAAGGAGAGCCGAATGGACGGATGGATGCACGGATGGACGGATGGATGGACGCTAAAAGCTCTGCCCGTGCGCGAAACCACACACCACCCTCGCCTGAGCCCCCTCTAGGCCGTGTGACCCAGCGTCGCCCCCACCCCCGACCCCTCCCAGCCCCCGCTCCCGCTGCCGCCCGCCGCCCGCCGCCCAGGCTGAGCACCCCCGCCTCCCCTGAGCCGTCACTCGCGGAGCTGCCACAATATTGTGAAGGCTCCGCGCTCCCGCTCCTCGGCGCAGCCCGCAGCCCGCGCGGGGAAAGCGAGGGAGGCGGCGGCGGCGCGGGCGGCGGGCGGCTCGGCGATGAATAATGCATGACCAAGGCGCCCCCTACCGGCGGCCGCGGGCTCCGCGGGGACATGGCCCCGCCGCGCCCGGGGACCGAGCCTGCACCAGGCGGACTCGGCAGGTCTCCCTGCCCGCCCCCGGCCTCCCTCCCCGGCCCAGCCGCCCAGCGCTCGCCCTCCCTCCCTCCGTGTCTGGGGGGCGGGCAGCCTCCAACGACCCCGAGACTGGGAACCGAGTTTGGGGAGGAGGCGGGGCGGGCTGCGCAGCGCCTGGGGCCTCCGGGGTCGTGATCCCGGGGTGGGGGGGGGGAGGATGGAGAAGCCCACTCCCACCCACCCCAGGGCTCCTGCACCAGGACTTGGCCCGGGCCAGGCGTGCAGCCTCGGGGAAGGACCAGCTGGAAGGCAGGAGAGAGCAGAGGAGGTGACTTAATTCATTTATAAAAATTAGCACAACTGATTTGGTGACATTTTTGTCTCTCAATAGCTCATGGTAAATATCTAAATATATAATTATCTGATTAAGTTAATGATATTTTAAAAAATAGTGCAAACAATTTCACAAGTGTTTCCAAGTTTCTGTAGAACATTTAGAACATTGAGATACCTTTTTTAAAAAAAAAAGTTAAAATGAAACACAGCAAAGCCCACTGTGTACCTGAGGGCATCTGTCCATTTAGAACAAGGGTCCTGGTGGTGTCTTCCTTGGGGGCTCCTTTCTGGGGGGAATGGACTTTCTTGGCTGCCCTCCGCCTGGAAATGCCAGGTGGCAGAGGACACAGGCCAAGGGTGATCATCAAGAGTGGGTCCCTGCCAGGGCTGGAGTGTCCCCTGCCAGGGCTGGAGTGTCCCCCAAGATGGCTGTGATCTCTGGGGGTGCACAGCCGTGACTGCCGGTGCTCTGGGCCCACTGCCTCCTCCTGACAAGCAGGTAATGAGAAGGGGAGCAGAGGTCTTGGCTGAGCTTTCCAGTAGCCGGTTTAGCTCCCAGTCATGCAGGCCCCTGGGGACCTTGGGAACAGATTCTACTGAAAGCCCCACTCCCCCAGACGCTCCTGCTGTCGCCTGCCCCACAGTCCAGCCTCAGTGAGCCAGAAGGGAGGGGCAGCCATTCCAGAGGCTGGGACCTTGGGCCTCTGGGTCACATCTCCAGGCCATCTGTTGAGCACCTGCTGAAAGATTGGCAAGTGTTGGGATCTCTAGTCCCAGCAATACCCTGCAAAGTAGGACCGCAAGCCCCATCTGCATGCTACAGATGATGAGACTGAGGCTCAGAGAGGTACAGTCACGAGCCCAAGAATACACAGCAGATCTGAACTCAATCTTACACTCTACAGAGCCTGAGGCTAGAATGGAACGGGAGACCTGGAGCAGGGAGGAAGTATTCCATCCTTCCACCCAGAGAGCCCTTTTGTGTCCTGGACCCCAACCGCAGAGGTCAGACTTGAACCTTGAGCTGGACCACCAGCTCTCTGGATTGGGCTAGCACTTGGTCTGGGTCACTAGAAACGGGTTGCAAACTCAAGTGCCCCTGGGGCCCAGACTGGTAACACCATACATGGGAAATATATGGTCCCCCAGGAACTTCACGAACAGTCTTGGCTCTTAAGAGAACAACAGTTCAGGGTGGTGAAGACAACCTGTAAGCAACCTTCACCCTGGAATCTTCTTGCTCCTTCAAGCACGGCCTGGGTTCCAGTCCCTGGCTTCCTTCTGCTCTGCTCTGTTAGCTCAGCTGAGGAGAGTCTGACATCTCTGTGCTTGGCTTTCTTCATCTGTAAAGATGGGAGGGAAAGCAGTGCTGGCCTCACAGGGCCTTGCATGGGCCAAGTGAGATGAGGGATGAGCAGGGCTTTGTAGGGCAACCTAGCCTCCTCGGGGAGAATTCTGGTTAGTAAGCAGGGGTCCTCCTAGGGTTGCTCTTTCAGTTTGGGCTTCCCAGAAAGTAGACCAACCATCTGGCTGGGTGACATTTGGGAGGGCTCCCCAGGGAGAACAGTGAGCGAGTGGGGAGATAGGCCAGGGAAGGGAGGCCCAGGTGCAGTCACTGCTGTGGGCAACTGGGGTTCACTTCACCCGGGCATCCTGCACAGACTAGAGCCCATCTCAGGACTGTCCCAGGGTGGCTGGGGTATTTATCCACCAACTTCTATCTGTTGTTGGTTGAGAGGCACAGGGGCCAAGCTTGCTCCTGTGGCCAGAGAGATGTCTTTGGGGTGCTTGAGTCAGAGTGGTGGGGACTGTCTATAAAAGCAGCAGGTGCATTCTGGGACAGGCTGAAGGATATGACGGGGCCCAGCTCCACTTGTCATCATCAGTGCCCACCTTGGGCCATACCGAGGCTCTGGAGTCGGAGATGGCCAGACCCAGCTCTAAACCTGCTGGAGGGTAGAGAGGAAGCCTGCTTTTCCAGAGAATTAGTGCTGAGAGTGGGGGGAGTTCCCTTGGTTGTTTAGGCGCCCAAAGATGGGGTGCTCAATTAGCCTGGGGGCTGTGAGGGCTTCCTGGAGGAGGGGACATTTTCCTAGCAGAATCGTGAGTCAGAGACTGTTCTGGGGCCTAGAGGGGCCTCATCCCTCACTGTCCCCTGTGCTTCAAAGCTCCTCTGACTGTGGTACCTGATACCGTGTTGCTGTGTTGGGCCAGCAGCCCTGCCCCCTCCATCATCCTGGACTCCAGGACACCTGTCCTCTGGTCCAGACTCTGTCCTCCCCCTGATGCTCATGGTGGGTAGTGAGGAGAGAGGGCAGTTCTGGACTGAGGATCTGAGGGACTGCCTGAGATTAGCCAGTGAGAAGTTCCCAAGGCTTCCAGAATGCCTGGAGAGCTTACTTCAAGCAGGGACACAGGCCCATTCAGACCTCCTGACTCAGAATATTCAGGTGAGGATGTGAGCTTCTACATTTTCAAGCAAGCACCCCAGGGTCTTGTCATGAGGCCAGCGGACTTGGATTGAGGACCCATCCACTGCTCCAAGCTCAGCTACTGGTCACGTCCCCCAAACTCGGGGGAGTTGCCACCAGACTTCCCAGGGCTGCGAGTCCCTGGGAGCATCCCTCCTGCCACGTCTTCCCTGCATCATCTCTCCCTCACCTTGACCGGTGGAGCTAAGGCCAAACAAAGGGGATGAGGAAGAAGAGACGGCCTCCCCAGGGATGTCCTCCCCACCTCTGGGAGCTCCACCTGGCAAAGACCCCCCGCCTCTGTTCCCTGCAGAGCATAGAGGAGTGTGGGATGCTTCTGTGAATGAATCTGTGACCTCCCATTCATTCATATGCATAGATCAAATTTTGGAAATGCAATTAATTACCTGTTGTTGTGTCTGCTTTAATTATTGTCATGTTTTCTATGCACTTTACACAACCTAATAAACAGTTGGGGAAACAAGATCCTGGTGGGGGTCGGGGCTCAGGAGAAACTGGGCTCTGCCCCCAACCCTGGGAAGCTCTTTCCACCTGTCCTTCATGATGACATCCATTCATTCTCTTGCTCATGTATTCATTCACTCTCATCAGTCATTGATTCATTCACACAGTCCCTCATTCATTCATTCATTCATTCATCCAGTGAATGCATGTTGGTATAGCCATGTGACAAGCTCCAGGAAAGATGCCAGGAAAGCCATGGTAAACAAAACATGAAGGTTCTTGCCTTTGAGGATCTGACAATCTGGTGGGAGAGACAGATAATAAACACATGCAACGTATACAAATAGAGCTAGGATAGTCAGGGAGGGCTTCTTGGAGGAGGCAACATTTAACCCCACTTCCTGATTTATTCATCTGCTTATTTATCCATTTGGGCAGAGCAGGCTCTATTCCTAGAAAGGGCTAGAGATGGAAGGCTCAGTTCTGAGCCAAGTCCTAGGGCAAGAGACAACCAGGAGCCAAATTATTACAGGGCACTGGAAAACATGGTGGTGAAGTGAGATGGGAACGTGGAAGCTGGAGAAAGAGCCAGAAAATGTTTTCCTTGAGAGGAGGCATGGAGGGGGTCTTCCAGGACCCATGAAAGGTAGAGTAATCTGAGCCTCCAGAGGACAGGCTCATCGGGGTGCATGCACCAGCTGTTTTGAATAAGGGCTGACCGGCAGGTCCCCGTTACAAGTGCTGGGCACGATGGTGGTGGCAGAGAAGAGGAGGGGGAGGTCAGGTGACTAAAGCTTCCTGGTTCCCAGCCCCCGGAGCTGACTCTGATGCTCACTTGGAGTCTGAGGGGGCTTGGTAAGGCTGGGCCTTTGCAAAGGAGCAGAAGTTTATCAGCCAGAGAAGGGCACCCGGAGATAAGCCCTGCATTCACAGAGGCCTAGGGGCAGGAGGGAACTGGCATGCTTGGGGAGGCGGAGAAGCCTGGCTCCCGGCAGAAGATGGTGCCTTAGGCCCGGCAGGTGGGAGGATAGGTAGCAGGATCACGGGGGCTGCGGGGACAGCGCTGGGGACAGGTGGGAGCGAATCCTAAAGCACTCGGGAGCCATGGATGGTCTGGAAGTGGGGGAAGCACCTGTCAGAGCTGAGTATCCCATGTTTGTTTACAAATGTGTTTGCCTGCTGTGGGCAGGGGGTAGGGCAATAAGCAAGAGGCGCCTTGACCTGTGCAGATCCAGTGACGCCAAGGGGGCCGGCTCGGGAGGTAAGAGTGCCATCGGGGCGACCGTCCCAAGTGCCCAGGAGCCCAGAAGAGCAGCTTGGGCTTGGGACAAGAAAAGTAAAAGCCTCGTATAAATACCTCATATTTATCAAGTCCTCCCTCCACGCCAGGTGCTTCTCATTCATTAGCCATTAATAATGATGTTAGCAGAAGCAGCAACAGGAACTAAGTCTTATTCTGTACCAGCTTCTTTCTGTTCCATGTGCCTTGACCCACATTACTTATCGTTACGCTATCGTCACTGTCCCCACCGGACACACAAGGACCTGGAGGCTCAGAACGGAGTGACTTCTCCGAGGACCCGGTGGCTGGGCCAGGATATGAACTCACAAGCTCCCAGTCCCTCAGTCGCTGCTGGCTTCACCCCGCCCCCCACTCCGTCAACGTCAACGGACGGGCTTGGGGGTGCAGGGCGCCGGGGCGCGGGGGATGCGCCCATGGCCTGGTCCTCTCCCCTCAGGCGGCCTCGGGCTGCCGCATTCCCCTTCTGCCGACCGAGGCTGGTGTTTTATGAACCCAGAACCGCAGCAAGATTCTCCTATTAATTTATTGGTATTGCTAATTAAACATCATATTCGCAAATGTAAATTTCCTAATGGCCTCCCTTCCATTTCCGAAGCTTCCTTAAAGAGCCTTCTTGTTATGCTTGTCAATTGAAACCAATTAAATCTCGCCGGATGGGTGGGCTGTGGCTGGCTCAGGGGTCAGTGAGGGGCCCCGGGGCCTCTGGACAGGGTCTGGCTGGGGCCCTTCTTGACCTCAGAGGAAAACTGGGCAGGCAGTGTTGGGGACAAGGGGACAGAGAGCTCTTGAGGGCCAGCTGCCTTCTCCCTGACACGCCCTGGCCAAGAACAGCTTCTCTTCTTACCCGGGTGTGCCTGCTGGCTGGGACCTGTGGCTGTTCCCGAGGCCGGGTGGTGTGGGGGCCAGGACTAGGATTGAGGGGTGAGGGTGGGGGAGCTGGGGGGCGGGAGAGGATCCAATGGGAGGATCCAAGGAATGAATGGCAGGGCTTCGAGGGGCCTCAGAGAATTTTCCATTCAAACCCTTACTTTGAAAACAGGGAAACTGAGGCACGGGGGAGGAAGAGACTTGGCCAAGGCTCACAGAGTCATGAAGCGGAGGACCTGGGACTTAACCAGAGGTCTGTCTCTGATCCCTTTGAGAATCTGGTGAGCTATGTGCCTTAACTCCAGAAAAATGTACGCAGGGATTGCATAATTGCTGGGACCCTGCTACCCCAACTCAGTCATTGCATAGTTTGGAACAATGGCTCTTGGCTCCGAAGTACTGCTTTTGAACCTCCATCCAGCAAGCTCTCTGCCTCTGTGGACCTCAGTTTCCCTATCTGTAAAATGGGGCAACAGTCTTTCCCAACCAGGGCTGCCAGGAGGATCATTTGACAAGGCATGTGAGTAAGCGTTATAACAGGTGGTCCATATCAAGATGGGCCTTGTCACGACAGAGCCCAGTGGGGCAGGGGCACCAGCTGGCCCTGGGCCAGGGTGCCAGGTGGACCCAGGGAAGTTGGGAGAGCGTGAGCCACATAGGCCGGGGGGCTTGGCCTCGTGTCTGGAATGATGATCACTATTTGCTCAGCACTGAGACATCACACACATCATCTCTAACCCTCCCCAGCCAGTGAGGTAGGTGCTCTCATTGCTTTCTTTACAGGTGGGGAAACTGAGGCTTGGGAATTTGGTGACTCACCTGGCCTGGGGTTCCCTGGGGGAAGGTCTCTCTGGTGGCTGCTCTGTGCTGAGCAGCGGCATGAAATTTAAGAACGAACAGTGTCAGGCCTAGCGTCCCCTCGCACCACCCCTGAGCACAGCCTCTGGAAGGACAGGCGGAAAAGAGAGCCTGTGGACAATGCTGAGTCCAAGGGCGAAGGCATTGGTGAGAACCTGGAGGGTACAGAAGACCCCCTCCTCCGTGAATTGTGTAAGACTGATGAATCACAGACCTGTATCCCTGAAACAAATAATGTATCATATGTTAATTTAAAAAAAAAGAAGACCCCCCTCCTTTGCCTTTGTCCTTGGTACCTCTGGATAAAGCTGGGGAGGGGAGCTGGTGGGGGGTAGGGATAAGTGAGGGGTGCTGCCCAGATGCCAGGAGGCATCCACCTCACCCCAGCCCTCCTGGCCCACACGGCTTTTATGTCTCAGTATCTTTAGGGGACCAATGGGTAATCTGAGTGTTTTTGTTGCTGCTTGGGAATCTCCATTAGGGAAAGTTTTAAAAATACACTCTATTGTTGTTTATTATTAATGGTAATGACCCAGGGAGGGAGGCCGCCCATCAGCTCCCTGTTGTCCCAGGCTTCCAACGTGCCAGGGCTGAGCAGCCCGTACCAAGAACCCTGCACAGAGCGTGAGCCGGGCTCAGGCACAGGACTGGGCCCTGGGGTGTCCAGACATTTAAAAAAATTTTTTTAATTATGGTGAAATACACAGAACATGAAATGTAACATTGTAAGCATTTTAAAGTGTATGTCAGTGGCATTAAGTACATTCACAATGTTATGTGACTTTCCAGTTCCAGAACTTTTTCATCACCCCAAAAAGAAATTCCTACCCATTAAGAGGTCACTCCCCCTTTTCCCCATTCCCCAGGCAGACATTAATCTGCTTTCTGTCTCTATGGATTTCCCTTTTCTGGATTTGCTTACTCTGTATCCATTAAACCCTAACTCCCTCTTCCCCTTGCTCCTAGTCCCTGGTAGCTACCATTCTACTTTTGTGTCTCTGACTTTGTCTAGTCTCCGTACTGCATATAAATGGAATCATGCACCTCTGGCCTTTTGTGTCTGGCTTCTTTCATGGAACATCTTGTTTTTAAGGTTCATCCGTGTCATGGCATATACCAGGACCTCATTCCTGTTTATAGCAGAATAGTATTCCATTACATCGATATACCACAGTTTGTCCATCCATCCATCCACTCATCCATCCATCCATCCATCCACTCATCCATCCATCCATCCATCCAC
>NW_022589705.1:93013770-93071635 GCF_004348235.1 Phoca vitulina | reverse complement strand
CATCCATCCATCCATCCATCCATCCATCCACTCATCCATCCATCCAGCCAGCCATCCACTCATCCATCCATCCAGCCAGCCATCCACTCATCCATCCATCCAACCATTCATCCATCCATCCATGGACACTTGGGCTGTTGCCACCTTTCAGCTACTGTGAATAATGCAGCTATGAGGTGTCCAGATCTTGAGCATACAGTTATCTGGATTCGGAGGAGGGAGATGTCTTAATTCTGGCACATAAATATCTTGATAGCAGATATAAAGATATCTACATATGCTGGATATGAGAGTGTCTGGGTGCTGGACATGAAGGTGTGAAGGGTCAGCTCACGGGCCCGAAGGACCACATTGGTGCTCTCATTAGGTAGGTAGGCTGTCATAGGGCTCAGTCCTAAGCCCCAGAAAAACTATCTGCAGCTTGGAAAGGTACAAGTTTAGGGCATCCCCCACCCTGCTCAATTGGTAGAGCTTGAGATTCTTAATCTCAGGGTCATGAGTTCAAGCCCTATGTTGGGTGTAGAGTTTACTTAAAAAAAAAAAAAGTGTGCAGGTTCTTTAAGGTGGGGGGAAGAGGGATTGGGGAGCACCCCTCAGACATGTAACCCTGTGGAAGTGTGAGGCTGGATGAGATAAACTTCTGAGGGCCTTTTGTGGTCTGGCACACAGACTGGAGTCTGTCCCCCACATGGCAGAACGCTGGTGCATAGATCATAAAACACATAATGTCGGAGAGAGACAGGCCTTGCCATTGTCCAGTTCAAGTGCCCCACCCAGAGCATTTTAGACCTGGGGAAACTGAGGCCAGGGAAAAGAAGTGACATTTTCATTAGTGTCACCAATACCCTCATAACTACTGCTGCCTGACACTTCCCATGTGCCTTGTACCTCGTTCAGCATGAGCTCCCTTAAACCACACACTTAGTGAAGCTCATTCTAACATTATTCCTATTTTCCAGATGAAAACATGGAGGTTCAGAGAGGTGAACCCCTTATCTAAATTGTAAGGAAGGCATGGAAATTCTCAAGTATTCTAAAGGGAACCAGAGGTTTTCTGGCTAAATCCACACCACTGTGGACAGTGACAACTGTCCTCGAGGTTGGCACGGAGTCATCCTTGCCCGGGGGGATTCAGCACCCCTGTAGCCTCCTGCCGGCATCCCCGTCTCTCAGCCTATCCCCTTGGTAAGTCTAGCCCCCTGAGCCTCAGTGTGCACATCTGTAAAGTGGGGAGACTTGCCGACACCCACTGCAGAGAGCTGTTTAAGCATTAAGTGAGCTGATATATCCACGTGGCTTGCACAGACTTGGCACACAGTGAGTGCTCTAAAAAGGTAGCCCAGAGAAACATGGCCTGCCTCCATGGCCTCCCCCTGGCTTCCCCACCAGGCCCCATGTGGGAAGAGCTGGCCGGGAGAGCACTGGACAGGAGATCAGGGAGCCTGGTGCTGTCCCCTGGGATTCACAGCTGAGAAGGAGCGGCACTCACGGGTCTCCACGGGATAATCGGAAAGGACACCACCTTAATCCCACCTCCATCAGACCTCCGCCAGAAGACACGACCCTTTCACCTCATCAATATTCAAGAGCTTAACAAAAAAAGCTATAACTAGGGAAGTCAGAAATAATGGAATGCAGTATTGATTATTTTATGGTGCGATTAGGGGTAATTACATCTCTCAAATTTTATTTTAATGTTACTTTCTACTACTTTTAGCCTTTTAAAATTATCCCAAACATCCCCATTTAATGGAACACACATGCCTTCAATTTCAATGTGAAATACTTTTTTTCTGCTAAAGTGTGACCTCAATATATTTGAAAACATAAATTACACCATGTATAAACCATAAAAAATGAATGATGAATTTAATTCTGGTGAAGCGTGAGGGATTGAGGAGGCAGGCGGGCGGAGGTGCTGTTTATCCAGTGCGGAGGGGACAGTCGGAGGCGGGAGGGGGCAGCGGGGGCCAGAGGGGCTGCCTGACCTTCAGGGGCACTGGAACAGGGCTCAGAACTCTTGGGACACAGGCCAGGGAGGGACTCGGGGGCCGTGCCTGCCCCAGTGCCCCAGTGCCTGCCCTCCCTCAGTGACCTTGCAGCCAGTTCTTCTGCCCTCCTCCCCAGGGGGCCAGCTTCCAAAACACCTGCCGTTGCATGGTCCGGCTTCAGCTTCCCAGCTGACTCTGTCCACAACGGACAGTGTGGTGCGGTCACTAATGCGCTGTTCGTGCTTGATTGGTCCATTAGACAGATGGGCAAACTAAGGCTGCAGGGACTCCCCAAGGGGAACTCAGCAGAAAGTACTGCAGTGCTGGGGGCCGGCTGCGGAGCCAGAGCTGGGGACTCTGCAGCCCAAGAGCTTCGAGCTGTCACAGAGAGAAGAGTCTATTGTCACTGTCCACATCCCCATGGACATCCGGGCAGGGAGCAGAGTGGTTGAGGACATAGGCTTTGGGGCCAGAGAGCCCTGAGTTCAAATCCTGCCTTCTTCTAGGAATGCTAGGAGGAGTCTCTACCCCTGAAAACCTCCTAGCAGGATATTCCTGTTCTTCCCTTGTCCAGGGTTTATGGGGGCGGGCTGGGGATGGGAGGCTTTGGACTCAGGGATGGGGGTTTTCTCCCAAGCCTCAGGGCAGGGCCTCCGCACCTTAGTTCTGGGCTTTTCTGGCTCTCCTCCCTCACCTTTCCTCCAGGTGACTCGCAGCTCATTATTTGGGGACCCTCTCTGCACCCCCCCCCCAAGCTACATGGTGACCCCAGGGAGGGCAGGGGCCAGCTCGCCTTATTCATTGTTGTACCTCCAGCCAACAGCAGTTGTAGGAACTCGGGAATACCGTAGGAATGAAACGTTCTTGTCAACTGGTGACCAGATTGCCAGCTCCAGTGGTTAGCCTTGGCCCCTGGGCGGACCTCCCTGCTCCCAGAAGGTCTCCAGCCCTTGTTTCTGGGACAGCCCCCTCCTGCTCTTCCTCCAACCTCCCTCATTGCTTCTTCTGGCCTTTTTGATTCTGCCTCAAACGCTTCACCCTGGAGGATCCGCAGCATGTCCTTGGGTCTCTGCTCCACCACACTCACTCCCACGGCGACCCCGTCCTGCTGACACCTTTTTTTTTTTTAAAGATTTTCTTTATTTATTTGACAGAGAGAGACAGCGAGAGAGGGAACACAAGCAGGGGGAGTGGGAGAGGGAGAAGCAGACTCCCTGCTGAGCAAGGAGCCCGATGTGGGGCTCGATCCCAGGACCCTGGGATCACGACCTGAACCGAAAGCAGACGCCTAACCGACTGAGCCACCCAGGCGCCCCCACTGACACCTTTTAACCAGCATCTAGACCAGCACAGTCCAATGGAAATATCACGCAAGCCTCTTAGACAATGAAGCATTTTTTCGGTGGCCACGTTTTTTTAAGTAAAAAAAAAAAGTAGAATGAATGTAAATACTGTATTTTATCTAACCAAATATATCCAAAATATGATCATTTCCACTCATCAGTGGAAAAGAATCATTAATAAGCTGTTTTACTTTTTTTTTTTTCCACCCTAAGCCTTTGAAATCTGGTGTGCATTTTACACCGAGAGCACATCTCAGTCGGACTGGCTGTGTTTCAAGTCCTCAGCAGGTGCATGCGGTTCACAGCTACCCTGCCGGCAGCGAAGGTCTCCGCACGGTTTCCAGCGCCTGTGTCCAGCCCAGATTGCTCTTCTCGGCTCGGGACAGGACTATTTCCTCCTACTCAGCGTCTCCACTTCGAGGTCTAATAGCATCTCAAACGCCAAACGTCCAAAGCTGAGCTCCTGATCCCCTTCTTGCCCCTGTAAACAGCGGCTCCTGCCTTCCGAAGCTCAGATCAAAAGCCCTGAAATCTCCCTTGACTCCTCTCTTCCCCCACCCACCCACCCAATCTATCAGCAAATCCTGTCTATCTTCAAAATATGTCCAGCACCTGACCTCTCCCTTCCTCTGAGCTTCCACCCTGGTCCACCTGGTAACTGCAGTCGCCATCCCCCCTGGTCTTCCTAAGTCAACTCTTGCTCTGGCCCCTACAATCTATGCTCCTCCCAGATCCCAGAGTGGTCTAGTTAAAGCATAAATCGGTTCCTGTCACACTTCTGTTCACAGTGCTTCAATGCCTCCCAGGTCCCTCAGGGTGAAAGTTCAAGTCCAGACATTAGAGCTCAAACCACACAAACATGTTCCTGCCCCAGGGCCTTTGCACTGCCTGTTCCCTGAGCTCAGATGGCCCTCCTAGACATCTACAAGGCCGACGCCCTTGTCTCCTTTGAGTTTTGACTGAACTATCACCTTTACATTGAAGTCTTTCCTGCCCTTTCTATTTTAAATTGCCATTTCTCTCCCCATCCCTCTACCCTTCCTTTATTTCTCATAGATCATATAGCTTACCTATTTATTGTATTGATTAACTGCCTCTCTCACCAGAATGTCAGCTCCATGAGGCCAGAAATTTTTGTCCTTTTGTCTGTTCACTGCTCCACCCCAGTGTCCACATGCAGGGTGCCTGGCCTGTGTTAAGCATTCACAAATATGCAATGGATAAATGAATAAATATTTACCACCAAATGGATAGCAATTTGAATCAGAACCATTTGTTGAGGGGCGCCTGGGTGGCTCAGTCGTTGAGTGTCTGCCTTCGGCTCGGGTCATGATCCTGGGGTCCTGGGATCGAGCCCCGCATCGGGCTCCCTGCTCGGCGGGAAGCCTGCTTCTCCCTCTCCCACTCCCTCTGCTTGTGTTCCCTCTCTTGCTGTGTCTCTCTCTGTCAAATAAATAAATAAAATCTTAAAAAAAAAAAAAAGAACCATTTGTTGAATTCTGCTTATTTGAAATGTCACCTTTATCATAAAGTAAACTTTCATATAAACACGGACCTGTTTCTTTCCATTGATCAATCTACCTGATCTCATTCCAATACTATACTATTTTTTAAAGTTTTTGTTTGTTTGTTTGTTTGAAGTAATCTCTTTGCCCAACGTGGGGCTTGAACTCACGACCCTGAAATCAAGAGTTGTATGCTCTACCAAATGAGTCAACCAGGGGCTCCTTCAATACCACACTATTTTAATTACTATGACTCTACAGTGCATTTTGCCAACCGTTCAACTATTCACTTTTGAATTTTTTAAATTACATGTTCCCTTTTCATATAAACTATCACGTTTGATAATAATTTACATGGGGAACTTCATTGAGATGGCATTAGATTTATTAGTTAATTTAAGTAGAATTTATTTTATTTCAATATTGTCATCACACGCAAAATATATCTCTCCATTTATCTTTTAATATGAAAATAGTAGAGGAAAATATTTTCACAACCTTGGGTTAGGAAAGATAAGACACGAAACCCAGGAGCCAAAAACGAGGGTTGCACTCTTTTTACAGACATCAAATTTTAACATTTCTATGTGACTAAAGACCAAGCTACGAGAAAAATAATCCACATCCAGACTATGTAAGTCTGGATTTCCACCTCTAGAGCTTTAAAAAAAAACTCACTTAGGTACACAAAGATGTGTGTAAGGATGTTTACCTGTTTTGTAAGAGAAAACATTTTTGAAAACCATGTATGTCCATCCATCAGAGATGGGGATAAATACTTATAGCCCAGCCACACTATGAAACCTTAAATAGCTACTTAAAAATAGTGGGGGGTGGGGCACCTGGGTGGTTAGGTTGGTTATGCGTCTGGCTCTTGATTTCGGCTCAGGTGATGATTTCAGGGTTGTGAGGTCGAGCCCCGCGTTGGGCTCCGTGAGGGGCATGGAGCCTGCTTAAGATTCTCTCTCTCCCTCTGCCCCCCTCTAAAATAATAATAATAATAATAATAAATTTTTTAAAAATAGTGAGGTTGATCTATAAAAATCATGAAAAGATCTCCAAAGCATACTGTCAAGTGCAAAGACGCAAGTCAGAACAGTAAGTGTGTTGTAATGACTTTGCTTAAAAGATAAGTAAGACGTTTGAAAAAATGGGCAAAGAGTTTGAACAAACATTTCTTCAAAGAAGATATACAGACATCCGAAAAACATGTGAAAAGATGCTCAACTTCATTAGCCATTAGGGACATGCAAATCAAAACCACAGTGAGATCCCACTTCACACACACTAAGAAAGCTATAATCAAAAAGACAGATAATTGCAAGTGCTGGTGAAGATGGGGAGAAATTGGAACCCTCATACATGGCTGAGGGGACCATAACAGAGCACATGCACTTTGGAAAACAGGCTGGCAGTTCCTCAAAAGGTTAAACACAGAGTTACCACATGACCCAGAAATTCTACTCTAAGTAGACACCGGAGAGAAACGAAAACATATGCCCACAAAAAAACTTGTACATAAATGTTTGTAACAGCATTATTCATTACAGCCCCAAAGGAGAAACAACCCAGATGTCCATCAGCTGATGAACGCATGGGTAAAAGGTGTGTCTGCTCAAGGGCAGATCACTGGGCAACAGGGAGGAATGAAGTACTTATACACGCTACAACAGGGATGAGCTTGAAAGCATTATACTTAAGTGAAAAAGCTCTACACAAGAGATTGCATGTTGTATGGTTCCATTTACATGAAATATCCAGAATAGGCAAATCCGTAGAGACAAAAGATTAGTGGTTGCCTAGGGCTGGGGAAATTGAGGGGAACGGTGAGCTTACACTATCGGGTACAGGGATTCTTTTAGGGGTGATGAAAATGTTCCAGAGTGGGTGTGGTGGTAGTTGCACAACTCTGAACATACCAAAAACCATTGAATCTGACGCTTTAAATGGGTGAGTCGGATGGTATGTAAATGATCAAAAAGCTAATTAAGATGCTTGCACTTGACCCTTTCTCACTGGTTAATCCTAGTCCTGGATGTGGAATCCCACCCACAATCCCAGTACCCCTCTGTATCAGCCTCCTTTAATGTCAGGAACAATCCAAGATGGACAGAATACCAACATTTTATTTTATTTTTAAAGATTTTTTTAAGTAATCTCTATACCAAACGTGGGGCTCGAACCCACAACCCAGAGACCCAGAGCCACACATGCCACTGACTGAGCCAGCCAGGCGCCCCAAAACACCAACATTTTAAGTAAAACAGGATCGTATTCCTGATTTTTCCTTTGCTGCCGGGCCCCACTCTGGCTCTGCTTGGCAGTTACTGACCTTGCAAAGTGTTGATATTTTGTTCACCACAGAATTTTTTTGCATTAAGTTCGCTTTTTAAAAATACTGCATTAAAGTGTTATTTTGATCTTGATTTCTGAGGGGCTTTTTTGGGGGGGCGCTCCTCCAGTTTTGCCGCCGAGTGCCTCATTCGCCCCATCCTGGTCCCCCTGGCCTTGGCTTTGTCCCCAAAGGAGCCACCTGGGACTCCCAGGCTCCGAGCGGCAAGAGGGGCGGCAAAGGGGAGGGGGGGTGAGGGCAGGAGGCCGCAAGGCCACTGGCCCCAGGCTGCGGACAAAGGCCACAGCCTCCCACCTGGGGCGGCTGACGGGTCCTCCCCAAGACCCGGACAGGGACAGACGGAGACTCCGAGCTGGGAAGGACAGGGCCCGACGAGGCAGGGGGTGGGGGCGCGGAACCAGGACAGGGGCAGGGATCGAGAGATTGGAGAGAGTGAGAGGCGAGCGCCGAGCGGCGGAGAGGAGCCCCGGGCGACCCCCCGGCGGGGCGCCCCCTCCCCGCGTCGCCCGCCGCCACCCCCAGCGCGGGAGGCCCCGGAACGACCGGGCAGAGGCGCCCGGGGGGAGGGGGCGCCCCCGGCCGCCCGCCGCCTGATGCGTATCGATCGGCGCCCGGGGTCGGCGCGGGGGCAGCAGCTGCCGGCGGGCGGGGCGACCGCACATTAGCGCGGCCGGGGACCACTCCCCGGAACCCGGGCCGCGCAGCCCATTAGACGCCCCCGGCCGGCCGCGCGACCCCCGCGCGGGCAGGGCGGGCTGGCTCCGCCGAGGCGGCCCCTGTGGCGCGCGGGCGGGGAGGGGGTGCGGGGACCGACCCCACGGGCGGGCCGCGGGCCCCCGCCAGCCCCCGGTTCGCCCCGATGCCCGCTCCCAACAGCCCGTTCCCGGTGGGTTGGGCCGTACAGCCTTGGCTCGTGCTGTGCCCTCTGCAGGGACACCCGTCTGTCCTTCCACCGCTCCCCACCCAGCCTCGCCACGCTCATTCTTCGGCTCTCCACTTAGAAGGAGATTCCGGGGAGGCCTTCCTGACCACCCCTCCTCCCCACACCTAGTGGGGTACCTGTGCACTTCTCACCGACCCCCTGAACAATCCTCAGGACAGCTGACTCCCCATCTAATAATCGGGACCTGGATGGATCTCCCCAGGTGGTCTGTGAGCCCTTTGGGGGCTACTCCTTGAGTCACATCTTCCTGGTGATCCTGGTACCCCTGTAAGGAAGGAAGAAACACAAACGCTAGTGGGAAGCAGAATCCGCAGAACCCACAGGGTCTTATCCTTGAGTATGGGGGAGGGTGTTGGGCAGAATTAGGGTAGATAGTTCTAGTTCTGCCACTTAATAGCTGTGTGACCTTGGGCAAATTGTTTAACCTCTCTGGGCCTCTGTTTCCCCATCTGTAGCTTCGTTCAGGTCTGAATCCTAATTCCTGCCGGGCAGGAGACGCCCCAGGGATTAGTTCCCGGGGCTGGGAAGGGGAGTAGAAACCCCATAAGGTTTCTCATGCAGAGGGCATGAGATGCTCCAACGGGGATGGGGTATGCAGGGGGTTGTGGGAACAGGCCATTCTCACCTGCCGCTGCTGGTGGGGGTCTGCGTCCAGAACTTCTGGCCACAGGGATTCTCCTGCCTTCAGGCTCTTTCTCATCAGCTTCACTTTTCTCCTGCACATCACTTCTTCCTCAACCCCACTTGCCCACCAACTACCACCTTATCCTCTATGCCTTGGCCAGTAAGGTTCCTTGAAAGAGGCACCTGAGCTCCCTGTTCTCCAGTCCCCACCCCGCCCCCATCTTCTCTTGAACCCGTTCCCTGCAGTTGCTCTCGGCCAGGACACCCGTGACTACACGGAGCTAAAGCCCAATGGTCAGTTCTCCGCTCTCAGTTTTACTGGAGCTGGCTGGTCCGTGCCACTCCTTGGAAGCCTCTTCTTACTTGGCTGGTTCTCTCCTGTGTCCCCGCTGCTCCTTCTCCTCCCTGCTGGGTCTTCTGCCCCTTCTCCATGTAACCCCTCCCCCTCCGTGATCCCCCAGTGCCATGGCTCTTTAAATACCAATAAGTGCTGGCATTTTCCAGATTTGCATCTCTAGCTCAAACCTCTCTCCAGAGCTCCACACTTGCCTATAATGTCTTCCTTCAGAAAAAAGGTGCCTTCCTTAAGAAACGAAACAAAACTTTTTAAAAAAAACTACGTCCTACATCCTAAAACTTATTCTATAGGCAGGCTGGCCAGCAGAAAGCAGAATGAGCTGCCCACTCACTCCAGGCTGCGCTGGGCAACCCCAGACTGGCCCTCCTATAAATGAGGGGGAAGAGAGGAGAGCAAAGAGAGGCAGGAGGGGAGAGGTGGAGGGAGCACTAGCTCTGGGGTTTAATCGGTAGCATCCAGCTTAAATTCATATGAATGGCAGTTCCATAAATCAGACTTCTTGTTAAATCTGTAGCCAGAGCATATGTATCCCGTTAGGAAGCAGTGAAGCTTCTGGAGCATGGCTGTGCCCCCTCACTCACCCCCTCAGCTTGGCCCAGATCTGCCCGGGAGGAGCTTTCCAGGGAGTGGTAGCCCTCGCTGGGCACACACTCATATCCACACTCTTGCTCATTTATACCCAAGCGCTAAGCCAACAGTCCCACTCTGAACACTCCCACCACCCCCACCCTGTGAGATGGCTGTGGCAGGCTTAGAGTTGGGTGGGAGGTGTGGGGGGAAATCAGGTCTTTGAGAGAGCCTAATAAACAAGAGGGGCAGTTTCGGGGGTGCCCTGAGCATGGTTGCAACGGGACACGGTCCTTCACACGCGTGCAGGATTTAGAAGTTAGGTAAGTCTATGATCAGAATGAAACGCCCTTGGGGATACTGCCCTGGTACAGTGCACAATCTGTGCAACCTTACAGAGCAGTCCTACTAATAAATGCCTGTATTTTCAGGAGAGGATAAATTATGCTGTGATAACAAACAAATCAAGGGGCGCCTGGGTGGCTCAGCTGGTTGAAGTGTCTGACTCTTGATTTCAGCTCAGGCCATGATCTCAGGGTCAACCCCTGTGTTGGGCTCCACGCTCCATGGGGAGCCTGCTTGAGGATTCTCTTTCCCCTCTCTCTCTGCTCCTCCCCCTGCTCCCGGGTTCTCTCTCTCTCTTTCTCTAAAATAAATGAATAATTCTTAAAAAAAAAAAAAAAGCAACATCAAAAATCTCAGTGTCTTAGTACAATAAACATTTATTTTTTTGAAAGATTTATTTATTTGACACACAGGGAGAGAGAGCGTGCAAGTAGGCAGAGTGGCAGGCAGAGGGAGAGGGAGAAGCAGATCCCTGCTGAGCAGACAGCCTGACACGGGGCTCCATCCCAGGACCCTGGGATCCTGACCTGAGCCGAAGGCAGACGCTTAATCGACTGAGCCGCCCAGGTGCCCCCAAACATTTATTTCTGATGAGACATGTCCAGGGCAGGTGGGCAGAGGGCTTTCCTCCATGAGTCACCCAGGAGCCCTGGCTGGTGGAGGTTCTACCTCAGAACAGGCTCAGCAAGGGACCAGCAGAGATGGAAGGATTAAAACCCCAGCCCAGGAGTTACACACATCACTCCCGCCCACAACTCTTTGACAAGAGCTCATCTGTGGTCACATCTAACTTCAGGCTGGCAGGATGTCCCATCCTCCCGTATGCCCAGCAGAAGGGAACGGGCTATCAGGCTAGCAGTGATGTCTGCCTTAGCACCCAGTTACAACTCAACCAGTTCAAACCAAATTCCTCCCACAGTTTTCTCAGCTGTGCTAAATGCATCTCCCCCACTCCAGGGCTCAAGCTCCAGACTGTGGAGACATTCTGGAATTCTTAATATCCCATAGCCAAGCGACATTTTTAAAAAATATATCCAGAAGGAAGCCACTTCTTTCCACCCCACACTACCAGCCTGGTCTAAACCACCATCTCCAGCCTCAGTTGTCCCAGGGGATTCCGGCTGCCACCTTTGCCCCTTACAGAGGTTTTCCACCCACTAGCCAGAGGGATCCTGTTAGATTAGGTCCTGTTAGAGTAGGATCACATCACTGCTCTGCTCCAAAACCCTCCATGGCTCCCAGCCAAGTCCTTACAGTGGTCATTGGAGCCCTGAGACCTGACCCTCTGTGATCCGTCTGACCTCACCTCCTCCCACACTCCACCTCTCACTCGACTCCAGCCTCACTGGCCTCCTTGCTGTCCCTTCCACAGTCAGCTCACTGTTGTCTCAGGGCCTTTGCACCTGCAGATCCTTCTGTCTGGAGTGTTCTCCCCTCAGATCACAGGAGAGCTCCCTCCCTCACCTCCTTCAAGACTTTGTTCTAGGGGCGCCTGTGTGGCTCAGTCAGTTAAGCATCTGCCTTGGGCTCAGGTCATGATCCCAGGGCCCTGGGATGGAGCCTGCGTCTGGCTCCCTGCTCAGTGGGGAGTCTGTTTCTTCCTCTCCCTCCCCCCCCCCAACCTTGTGCTTTCTCTCTTGCTCACTGTCTCTCAAATAAATAAATAAAATCTTTAAAAAAACTCTTTGTTCTAATGTCTCTTTCTCAGTGAGTCCTTCCCTGACCCCCTACCCCCACATTTTAAATTGCATACCTACCTCTGCATTTCCTCTCCATTTTATTTTTTGCCGGGAGACTTACCACTTTCTAATAATCTAAAGATTTCACTTATTGTGTTTACCATCTATCTCCCCAAGTGGAATAGAGGGCAGAGATTTTCATCCATCTGGTTCACGGCTATATACCCATCAACTGTAAAAGTGCTTGACACATAGTAGGTGCTCAGAAAAAATTTTGTTGAGTGAATGACCCAACCAAAGCATGGCATAGTGGTTAAGGGCTCAGCCTTTGGAACCAGGCTGCGGGTGTTCAAAGACCAGCTTTGCCACTTACTACCATGTAATTTGAGGCAATTTGCTTGGCTTCCTGACCTTCAGTTTACTCATCTGTACAATGGGAATAAGAATAGTACCTACCACTTGGAGCTGTGCATTTCAATGTGCTAATGGATCCACAGAGTGGTCTGTACCATGCTTGGCAAAGACATGCTTAGTATATATTGGCTGTTACTATTTCAAAACGTTATAATTCTACTTCTATCCACTTAAGTAAAGAAACAGAGATTGTTCTGATTATGGGCAAAGATTTACATCCGATAGCGTTCATCACAGTGTTCTTTTAAATATAGAAAATCGGAAACAATCTGAATTTCTAAGAAGACGGGATTTGTTAAATAAAATATGGTACAGCCTTTGAAGGGATATGAGGCAGCCATTAAAACTCAGGTTCTCAAAGAATATTTAATGGCATGGGAAAATGTCCACAGCATAACGGGAATTGAAAAAGTAGTATATAATTCTTAAATGGAGTAGTGGATATCTGGCTGTCTGTTTTATTATTGTTCTTTAAACTGTGCGTGTACTCTTTAATAGTATTACATAATTCATAAAAATGCAGGAAAAAAGCAGGATATAAGACTATATGATCCCAATAGTTTTTTAAGATTTTATTTTTTAAAGTAATCTCCACACCCAGTGTGGGACTCAAACTCACAACCATTACAGAACCGCACGGTCCACTGACTGAGCTGGCCAGGTGCCCCTCTGTGATCCCAATTTAGATTTACGTGTTCTTATGCACTTCCCCACAGGCCTACACGTTCACAGGAAAAAAAGACAGGAAAGAAATAGACCAAAACGTTAACAGTGGTTCCTTCTGGGTGATGAGATATTAAAAGATCTAAACAACCTTTCCTATTCTTTGTTATATTGCAGATCTCGGACAACGAACAGGGAAATCGCAATGCTCTGGTAATCAGGACAAAGGAGATTTTAAAGATGCAGGGCAGAATTTTCCAAATGCTGGTTCCGTAGCAGGTGAATAGGTGAAGGTTTTGTGGGGTCAGGGAAGCATGACCATGGCATAAGCAGCCTCACCTCTGCAGGACTTATCAGAGCCTCTACTGTAGCGCCCATGACAGCTGTCAGTAAGAGGGATCCCCTTGCCCCACAAGGGATTCGTGGCAAATCCCTGCATATGAAGTGGTGCTGGGAGTGCTTGAGGGCCACCCTTATGCACTGTGGGGCCTCTGGGGGCTGTGCTGGTCTCTCCAGGCATCCCTGGACAGGGTCTGGAGCCTGGAGTCCACCTCTTTGCCTTTTCTCTGTACTGACCCCAACGCACCTGTCTCTGGGCCACTCTCACTCTGGAAGCCTGAGGCTCCCCAACTCCCCCTTGAGCTCCAGGGGCACTAACTGAGTGGCCAACTTGGGTGGGGGGTTCTCGATGCCCCCATGATTTCATGATTGTATTTGGATGACAGAAATGATCTGTCCTCCCAGCTGAGCTGCAAGGTCCCTGGAGGTGAGGCTGCCTCTGAGGGCCTCCCTGGGTCTCACAGAGCACCCGGCACAGCCTGGCTGTGTGCAAATATGCCATCAGGAAGCCCACCCCAGCCCCTCTCTACTGCCCCCTGCTTCCAGAGGCTGCCTCCGTTCCTTCACCCCAGTCGAGACAGCCAGCTTACAGCAACTCTCATAGGACCTGTCTCCCCCTTCCTTTCTGAAGATCCCCTGCCCATCCCCTCCTCCAAAAAGTCCCCCATGATTCTCAGTGCGGGCGGAAGTCATCTCCTCCTCCGCCATTGTTAGAAGGAGCTGCTTCTCCACACGCCCACCCGTGCCAGGCCCAGGGGCATGGAGACCAATGTGACAAATGGAGAGGCATCAAGCCTGTTTTTCTGGAGCATCGGGAATCCAGGTGCCTTCCTGGGGTTGGCTGCCTGCTGACTCACCCAGAGTCTGAATCATTTCTCTCCTAGGTTTTGGTGTGCCTGTCCTTCCGATAGGAACAGGGGAAAAAATAGTTCCTGTTTCTAATCATTGGAGAGCGTGTTGTCCCCGTGCACACACCGGGGACTGCTTGGCAGCAGTGATCACTCCCGCCGCATGTTTTCTTGGGGCACACACATCCGGGCACTCCTGTGACGGGGCACACTTGCGTCAAGTGCTCACTTTTGTGGGTGTGATGCCTCGAGGGCCTGGCTCTGTCCCTGTGCGTGTGTGCGTCCATGAAGTGACGTTCGTGGAGGCGGGGGACATGGGAATCAGAAGCATGAGAACATTGGTGGGATCTGGTGGCCGTGTGAGCCTTAGACTATCACGCCCCTGAGTGTAAATGCCGGGAAATGTGCATGGATTTGTGTGTATGTGTGTGTCTTTGGGCACACGTACCCATGGCCCTCGAATGGCTCAGAGTTCCCTCCTTCCCCAGTGGCCCCCAGGGAGCTCTGTGGGTCTCGGGGCCTGGGTCACAGGGTTTGGGTCCCAGCCATATTGGGGTCTGTTCAGGGGGATGGGGCAGAAGCTCCCCCTCCCCCTTCCTCCACTCCCAGCCCCAGGAGTCACTGCAAAATTCAGACCAAGCAAGGGACAGCTGAGGAGTCCACCCCTCCCTGAGCCAAGCCAGCCACTCTGAGGGGATGACCAGGACCCTGCGGGCTCAGAGGACCCCTCCCCCATGTTGCTGGAGCCCTAGGCCCTCTCTGTCCCCCGACAACAAGGCTGAGCAGCTGGGGAACACTTCACACCCTGCCCAGAGAGACCTAACTTTGACTCACAGCCACAAACAAATGGAGTGAGGACCCCTGGCGCCCCACACCCCTCCCCTCGTGGCCACTCTTCCTGCAAAATCAATCATCCTGCCGCTTCGTTTGCGGGAAGTGGGGGAAGGCAGGAGGGCTCTCAGGGCACCCGCTCCCCCCAGGGGTGGCAGCCCAGTGGGGGTGGAGGGCAGGGTTGGCAGGCGCTTGGAGAGGTGCCGGCCGCAACTCCCAGCAGACTCCCATCCCAAGTTCTCGGCCCCTTCCCTGGCCGGTGGAGTGGGTGCGAATCATGCCGGGGCCTCTGCCAAGGGTGCGGCTGACCCAGCTGGACAGAGAACAGCCCCCAGGAGGCTGGGGCTTGGTGGGGGGGCGGGGGTGAGTGTAACTGGCCTCGCCGTGTTAAGTGCCGCCTGAGTGGGAAGTTGGACCTGATTCATTCCTCCGTGCGTTCAGGAGCCTTCCCCATACCCTGACGGGCGGGGCCGGGGCCGGAGCTTCTCTGCCCTCCAGGAGCTGAGTGTTCCGACGCAGGAGTCTCGGGTGTGGGTGTGGGTGGGCGGGATGGTGAGGGAGAGCCCCGGGCCCCTGCCGCCCGGATTCTACCATTAGAGAGCTATCTCCCCACGCCAGAGAGGATGACTTCCCCTGCCCCTCTTTTGTCACAGGGAAGTGCCCCAGGTTGGGGCACAGATGAGCTGCCAGCTCTCCTACACCCTCCCCCCTCACCGTTACTACCAGGAAAGACAACAGTTAAGGCTTACATTTGCTCGGGGCTTTAGCGGGTTGACCTGCCCTGTGAAGGTGGGCAGGGGGGGGGCAGGCGGCATGATTTTCATCCCCATTTTATAGAGGAAGTCACTGAGGCTCAGGGAAGTCCACCTGTCTGAACAAATGAGTAAATGGCAAGGGGTCAGGGCAGGGGGGGCCGGAGGCGCAGGGAGGAAGTCCTGAGTGCACAGTGTGTGGTGGGAGGTGGGGAGGGCTGAAGTGGGAGGGAGGAGGGCAGTCTCGCAGGAGACGTGTTCTCGTGGGACGAGCACTAGACCAGGAGTCTAGTAGAGCCCTGGCTTCTGCACTGGCTCGCCTGGCAAGCTGTGTCTCCTCCCTGGGCCTCGACTTCTCCTTCTGTAAAATGGAGCTAATACTCCCTGCCCTGCCCTGTGGGATGTTGTAGGGAGCAAACCAGTGCTACTGGATAGGACTGCTTTGGAAGCTGCAGGGAGCTAGCTGCCAGTGTGCGGGAGTCATCAGCCCACGGCTGCCTTCCAACAGCGCTGTGTGCCCAGGGGCAGGCGCCCCAGCTGGACCCTGGGTTCCAGAGCCTGGAACTTTGCCAGCTTGGAGTTTCGGAGCCACATACTTGGCCCACCAGCCCCTTCTCTAAGGCTTCGAGCTGCTGGACCCCGGGGCGGGGGTGAAGGGTGGGAGGTGGGGAACAGAGTACTGCAGCCCAGGATCCACCGGGAGCCGCCTCCGCCCTCCTCAGGCCAGGTTGCCAACGTGAATATTAGCTGGTGTGAACTAATTTGATGGTGTTGATAAAGGCTAGGCTGCCTCGGGCCCCTGCGCCCCACCCAGCACCCCCCTCCGCCCTCCCGATAACATCGAGGCTGAGTTGTCCCGGCTCCCCATTCTCGGGTGACGAAATCCCCACCCCGGCTCAGTTGGGCTGGCTAGCACTGCAGTTACCAAATCGCTGTAATTGAGATTAATTTGGGTGCTTGATTGGGTCAGCCCTCACAGGCACCCATTAATTAGTGGGGGAAGCTCAAAACCCCAAGAGCTGGGCCCTGCACCCAGCAGGGGCCGGAGCCACTCACTGGATAGGGGCTGCTGAGAGATGCCCAGTTGGATACGTGGTGGGGTGGGGGGCACACTGGGCAGATCTTCCGTACCCCCAACCCCCTCCCTCAGCCCGCTCCATCCTGAGCTCTTCCTCCCCTGCCCCTTTGACTCAGGCCCTAAGGCAGCTCTGGGTCTCCAAGGGTTAAAGGGCTCATTACAGGGGTGGGGAGAGGTGTGTGTAGGGGGTGCTCAGAGACTTCTTGGACATCAAACAGCTCTTGCAAAACTTCTAGATGAGTTAAGTGCAAATGAATTTGAAACAGACAATGAAGTTCCCTTTAGAGACACCTGGGCAGAAAAATGAAGGGAAAAGTGCCCCAGGGAGAGCTCATTTGGGGATTTTTTTTTTTCCCTGAACCCAAAACATACAGGGAAAAACAAACCCACCCGTCTACACTGGGTGCCAGAGGCTGGCTGGCACGCCCTGACTCGGTGCTGGACTGGCAGGGGGCTGGGCACACATGCGGGTCCGGGGAGCAGGTATGCGAGTAGAGAGCTGGATCCAACCGGAAGTGCTGGGCACCCACGTGCGGGGGTGGGAGCTGGGGGGCGGTGAGGGCAACAGCCCTGGAATGGAGCAGAGCCCAGCTCCCTCGGGAGGATGAGGACACTGGAGTGTGGGCAGCTGGACGGAGGCTACATGAAGGTGGGGAAGACAGGGTCTGTGTGTGGCAAGGGGCAGAGCCCAGGGTCCCCGAGGGTGGCAGGGGGCAGGGCTCCCCCAATCACGTGAGTGCTCCTGGCCTGGGCGAGGTCCTCCAGATTGCCAGGCAGGTGCCCCGCCCGCCTGGTCCCACTCACCTGACTTGCTCCAGTTAATTGCCAGGGTGTTTTATTTTTTCCCTGTGAATCTCACAGAGGGACAAAAGCAGGGTCTGAGTCACCAGGAACCGGCCCCCACTTCCACCCACTCTGGAGCCTGGTCCTTGTCCCCACCCTCCCCGAGGCCCTTAGGACCCCGAGGCAGCTGGGGCCTGGCCCAGGGTGACTGCAGGGAGCCCCAGACCCTGCTGGGTCTTCTAGGTGTCCCCATCACTGTCCAGCACCCTGGGGCGCAGGGCGCGTGACCTCCCTGGGGGGCCTAATGGAGCAGCCTACTCGCTGCGGCGCATTTGCAATTCATGGCTCCAGCCGAGATTGCATTAGGGCCCGGCTGTCACTAGTGATGAATGTCGCTTGTTTTCCAGAAAAAAACGGACCCTGGATGCAGAGTGACAGAGCCCAGGGAGGCACCCGGCCCTTCCCTGGCCTGATCACCAGGGCATGGCCGGAGTCCATCGTCAGTGGCCTGTCAGTGGCCTTGGAACTTGACTCCTTCTTAGGGGTCTCAGGGGTTCCACACAGACTCTCCTGTTCAGCAAGCCCTTGCGTTCCTTGCCCCACGGGGTTCTCGCAACAGCCCTGCTGGAAAGGCTCAGCTTGAGTGGCTCTACTTGACAGATGTGCAAACTGAGGTTTGCAGAAAGACGGAAGGTCGATGAAAGTGTGTTGGCTGGGGGTGAATTGAAGAGTGGTCCAGGGGTTCGCAGGCTCAGGGGCTTCCCGAGGGAGAATGTCTGGGTGCTTTGGCGGGGAGGCTGACTGAAGGGGGAGAGAAGAATCCTCTGTAGACTCAGCCCTTCCTACTCCACCCTAGCGCAGAGATGAGGGCCCAGCCCAGGGGTCCAGAGCTGCTACCTGCCCACTGTCTTCCCGGCGTTCTGCCTTCTCTCTCCCTGGAAACTCCCTTCCTGTCTAAAAGAGGGGAGTCTCACAGTTCGGAGGCTCCGGATAGTGCCTCTTCCTAGAGGCTAACTTTGATGAGGGCAAAGGGAGTTCCTTCCTTCCCATCCCACCCAATCCCAGGCCCACAGCCAGGTCAGGGAGAGCAGGGAACTGGGGCGCAGGAATTAGCTGGATGTCTCATCTAGGGCCCCTTCCACCTGTCCCTGCCCCTCGGCTTCTCCCCAGGTCTTTTGGAACAGAGAAGCCTGGATAGGCCTCTTCGGTGACTTATTCTAGCTCAAGAACCCACAGTGGCTCCCACTTTCCCAAAGTCCCATATTTAATTTTGTTTCCCCTTTGCTCCTGCCCTTAACCTAACCTGGGAGCCTCAGCCTGGCAGGAACACAGACAGAAAAAATAATCCCATCCATGAGTGTCCTGTCAGATCCATTCATGGGAAAAAGAACAATAGCTCACTCGAGGGCAGCTTTTATCACGTGCCCGTTCACCTCTGTGATTTCACACAATTTAGCCACAAGTAGTTGCAACAGGCCACATTAATCCCCCTGTCACAGCTGATAAAACCGAGGCAGAGTACTCCTGGAAAGAGGCAGAGGCTCTGTCTTAGGCTCCGAGTGCTGCTTTTTTCGCTCATGGATCCCTGTCCCTGGACTAGTGCCTGGATTAGAGTGGATACTTGCTGAAAGAGTGGAAGAATGAATGAATGCCCTCAACAGGAGTCTGTGGGAGCTGTGCGACGCTGGAGAGGCTGAGCCTCAGGGCTGGGCGCTCAGGCCCCGATGCCGCCCCCTCCCCTGACCTCCTGCGTCCCCTGGGCCCTAGGTCTGGGGAGAGACACTCTGCCCCCACAGCCTTAGAGCTTTTCCCCCTTGGCAGAACCAGCCGCTGGGGTGGGGGCCTGGCTCTCCCCAACCCACCCAGGGACTAGGGCCGTGCAGGCCAGAAGAAAAACATTGCTCTGGAGGTCTGGAGCCCAAGTCTGACCCCAGATAGGCCATTATTATAGCAGCTGTGATAGCCATCTACCACGGGAATGGGCACTGTCTATGACAAGCCAGCCAGGTAGGTACTGTCTTTCTCCCCATTTCACGGATGTGAGATGAGACTCAGAGACTGGGAGGTGTGTTGGGACCAGAGCACGCATACCTGACCACCTCCCTGCTGGTGGTACGGCTCCTCCTGATGGTCCATCCTTGCTGGGCTCATGAAGCAGCAGGTGCCACCCCCTCGTGGGCCCTCCCCTCCCCAGTTGGTGCTCCTGTCCTAGTGTTTTTGTCCCACGTGGAAAGGCTCCACTCCTGTCAGCTGCCTGCCCCGTGTGTTCTAGGGTGGCTCCAGGGACGTCATTGTCCTCGGGCTTCCCTCCCTGTTGGTCCAATATTTGGGTTGTCCTTGGTGACAAGACCAGAGTTCCAGCTCTGGATCCACCCGAGTGACCCTCCTGTGGCTCCGGAGTCCAGGGATCAGACAGGTTTCCAGAACCCAGATGTGCCAAGTCCTTGCCCCTTCCCTGTAGGGGCAGATGTAGGTCCTGTCTCCCTGGGCTTCAAACATCTACACAGCCTGGAGCATGCCAGAGGCCGAAGCTCAGGGTCAACATCATCCCCACCCTCCAACTGCACCTTCCAAGAGGCGCAGGGAGCCACTGCCAGAAGAACGCTGGTTCTAGAATGAGCTGGCTTTGCCAAATCCTGCCATTGTCCCAGCTGTGTGACCTTGGGTAAATCGCTGTATCGCTCTGAACTCCAGCTTTCTCATCCATAAAATGGGCATGACTGTGCCTTACAGTGAGCTGTATGTAAAGCACTCGGCACACAGCAGGTGCTTTGAGAAGTGGGGTCAATGATACGATCCATTCTGTAACTGGGCGGGGGCTCGGTGCTCTGAGCCGGTGGGCATCGTCCCTCCAAGTCCCTGAGCCCTAGCCACTCCTGTCATCCATCAACGCTGCTGTGCCCCTTCCATGGCCATCTGTCAGCACCAGCTGCCATCAGGGCACCATGCAAGGCCCCAGATGCCCCCAGGGGCCCTGCCACGCCCTGTCCTCCCCGGGGGCCGACTGCTCCAGCCGCCTTCAGGCGCCCAGAGGAGGGGATGGCAGCAGGGCACCCCTTCCTCCTCACCCCGGGGCCTTCTGCATCCGCAGGGGCTCCTCGGCGAGGTCTGGGGCCCAGGGACCAGCATGGAAGCCCCTCCACTCCCAGCGCACGGCCCCCCTCCCGCCCCTCCGCCAGACCACATCCTGCCGGCAGCCCTGCGTCTATTTCATCAAGCCAAGGATTGCTTTTTAAATAAATCTAAAAAACTCCACTTCCTCCTTGGCAAGTTCATTTTAAGTCATTTTATCTCTTTCCCCCCTATATTTTTCCCAAATAATGTGATTAAGTGACTCAGCGCCGGCTGCCTCTGGCAGGCCTGGCCTCTAATTCAGTTTGAGGACGGCCACCTTTGACCCCACTCCACTCAGGCTAAGAGAACACTTAAGCGCTATTCTACCGCTTCCTACAGAGAGAGGCTGGGGGGGGGGTGCAGCGAGGGGTGGGGGGCGGCCACGGCGGGCGGCGGGGGGGAAGCGAAACAAACTTTCACATAAAATTATGGTATATGGATAATTGAGAAGTTTAAAAACATGAATCTAATTGTACAGTCCCCGGAGAAACCCATATCGAGCCACCCTATAAGAGGCCTGGAATCTCCCGATGATGATTTATTGCTAAATCCTAGTATTTTTCAATACATTATAGTTTTTAAATTGTGTTTAAATTGAGTGTAGAGGGGCAGAAGCCATTAGGAGATGCAGAAATGATGATTATATTTAAATATTCATGCACGCAGTACCTTATTATTGAATCTGAACACTAACAAAATCAATATTAAGTGCGGTTTGACATGAATTTATTTATGAATTTCGACTTTCTAAGTACTGTATTTTTTCACTCAAAAATTGTGAGTATAATGTAGTAATGATATCAAAACACAGTGTCAGAGAGCATTAGCTGGGGAGGTTATAAACCTCTGGATTAGGGGGCCCCAGATTGCCCTCAAAAGTGCTTAGTACACAAAACCCAATTCTTTTTTTTTTTTTTTTTTCCCTTCCCTGTTTCTGAATCGCGCAAATCCACATATACTCCGGGGAGGGCGAGAGGGGAGGGTGGGGAGGAAGGGAGCCTCAGCTGGAGTGGCAGGCGGAGCGCGGGCACTCAGCTCAGCCTTAGCCAGAGTGTAGGGGATCCATGGATCTCTGCCGGGGCCTCCCCTGAGCTCGACACCCAGGACGCAGCACCTCTTGCTGGGGGCTGGGGGCTGGGGGCGGGGGGGTCCCGGGGAGTCCCTGGTGGGGAGGGACTGAGGGTCTCTTTATTTCCCCGACTTTTGATCCTGGGGGGAGTGTGAAAGCTGGTAGGGTCTGGCCCCAGGAAACCAACCCATAAGGAGCTAAAAAAGAGAAGCTTTGCCCCCCAGATTCTGGGTCCTGCCACCGGATGCGTAAACGGGGCAGAGTGTTAAGGCTACCACCTCTTGCTTGGCCCACCAGGACCTACTGCCCACACTTTGGCAGTGATGTTGGCGAAAATGCTGAGTGTGTGGCTTGTCACCTTCCCAGGAGTCCCCGTTCCTTCTCTCCATCCATAGCTTCTCCTTCGCGTGGTCTGGCACCCTTCCCCTACCTGCTGCCCCTAACCACTCCTGCCCAGGAGGCCACCGCAGTTGGGGGGTACCCCTCCCAACCCTTCCAGAGACTTGATGTCTGCCTGTTGACTTAACCCCTGAGCCCCGCACGGCCATACCAGCCGGTGGGGGTCCCTGGACACGTGGAACCACTTTGCCGTGCCTCGTTCATACACACCCAGACCCCACAGAGCTCTGTGTAGACACACACACCTCGACACCCACAACTCCCCAGGTCCGACCCCCAGAAATGTTCATCTGGACAGGCATTCCCCAGCACACACGCTAGCACATAGCCTCGGACACACAGTCAGACCACAATCATCTTTCCACACAGCTCCATGCACCTCAACACCCAGACGCCCCGACACGGATACACCCCCACTTCCCAACATCCGGAGTGCTCAGCACACGCACACCCCTGCCCTGAGACTGGCTGGGGGCCAGGTGAGTGGCGCACGACAGCGCGGTGGACACAACCTGAGCCCCGGGTCAAAAAGCTCTTAGAAGCTTTGATTCAGAATATTCATCAGCCTTTGGCGGGGGGGCATAAAAAGAAGCCCACACAAGGGGAGGGGGAGAAAAAACTCAACCCCGACCCTAAACTCTTTTCCAGTAAATCGATGTATTTTGCTATAATTTTATTAGGAATATAAAAGGATCCTTTTCAAAAGTGCTTAGGACGCAAAAAAAAGAGGCGGGCGATGGAAACATTAGTCTGTCTGTATTAGCAATCCCATAGTCACATTTTATTGTTACTGTCAGGATGCAAAAGCTGTGCTTAAAACAAAATAATACATAATGTATTACTGAGGCATAAACATCAGTGAGCCGCGAGCGGCCGGCGTTTTTATTTTAAAAAGGAGATGCAAGGGGAAAAAAAGATTGAGGGACATAGGGTGGGGGAAGGGTGCAGCAGCCTCTGGGGATCAGGGAGTCGCACGCCCGCTGGGATCCCAGGCTCAGAGGACTGGGGAGCCCAGAGCAGGGCTGGGGGCTGACCCCCAGGGATGAGTTCAACCACAATGTCGTCCTCTTATCAGCTCCTCCCAGAAAAAAATCTGCCTGCCAAAGTAGCCCCAGGCTCAGGGAGCTCCCACCTTCTAGCTTCACCCTCAGCACCTAATGGCTAATAAAGCTCTGGCCCTTTGTCCTGCCCCAATTCTGACCCTCGCTGTATCCCAGGGAAGGAGGCTGGACAGCTATTCTTGCCTACATTTCTGCAGATAAAGACACTGAGGCTCAAAGGGGGACAGTTATTGACTCCAGGTCACACGGCCACTGAGTGATGTGGTCAGGACTAGAATCCAGGGCAGAGTCCCAGAGACCCAGTTCCGTGTCATTTCCGTGGTACCCAGCTACCCAGGTGCTTGGCAGTCTCCAGACTGGGCCCCTGGGCCCTTGGGCTGGTCTCTCTGCCCTACCCTTGTCCCTGTAATCCAGTCGCCAACATCAACCAGGGTCATCTTCCAAAATGCAAACTACATCTTGTCTAATGCTCTCCAAGTGCATTCGATCCCACCCAGGGAACGTTCTGCATCCCAGGAGGATCCTCCTCAGTCTGGCCCTGCCCTCCTCTGTCGCCTCCTCTCCCATCCCCTGCCCCTTGCTCACTCTGTAGCAGGGCTACTCATCCTTGCTCTTGTCCTCCAGCCACTAAGCTCTCTCTGACCTTAGAGTCTGCTGTTCCCTCGGCCTGAAGTCTTTTCTGGCCCTTTCCATCAAATACCGCCTCCCCCAAGAAGTCCTCCTGGATCATCCAGTCTAAAACTAGACTCTCCATTACTTTTCATCTTACGTCTCTGTTTACATTTATTTGTCTATTGCCAGATTCTCCCAAACTAGACCAAAGCCCCAGGGAGGCAAGGGTCTCCTTGGTCTTGTTCACTGCAATGTCCCCAGTACCTGGCACTATCCATGTGTAGACGGAAGGATGGATGGATGGACACTGTCATCGTGGCCAAGGCTAGAGCACATCTGGCCCATGGCCGATCCGGCTCTGCTCCCCAAAGCCCCCAGGGCAGGCCCAGCTTCCCACATTTGGGGGTTCCATCACTCCGCCAGAGCCAGGGCCCCCAATCTGGGCCTGACCCATCGTAGCCAGCACAGTTAAAGACAGGGCCTCCCAATTTCAGCACCATATGGACACGGCGCTGCCTGTTACATCTGGAATGACTCCTCCTCCATCCTGTGCCCTCCCCCCTGAAGTTTCTCCCAGCTGTTCTTGGCACTCTGGGGGAGCTGGCTCTGCCTCTCCACCTCGGTTTCCCTTCCAGGCCCTGACCGCCTCTTGGTAGTCCTGCCTCCGTTTCCTGGCCCCTTGGTGGGGGATCGGGGGAGGAGCAGGGGCTCTTTCACTGCACCCTCCATCCTGCCGTGAGGCCCTTGTTTCTCCCTCCACACCCACCCCAGCCCCCCAAGTCCAGTGTCCGCCCCCCCCCAAGACTTCCTCAGAGCCTCAGGCCAGCTCTGGGACCCCATTGCTCACTCAGGGGGACACGGACCTTTAGGAGAGAGCTTCAGGGAAGCATCGGTTAGGAACAGAACCAGGCTCTGCTTCTTATTAGCCATGTGACTTGGACACATCGCTTCGACCTCTCCGAGCCTCAGCTTCCTCATCTGTAAAATGGCGCAAGGATGGTGTCTACCTCCTCAGGCCTTTGCGAGGCTTGCGGGGGAATGTGAGGTCGTATATGAAAATACACTAGCACAGAGCTCAGCATTTAGGGGCTGCTCTGCCATTCGAAGGAAGGGACATGCCCACAGGAAGCCCAGCCAGCGCCAGAATGGGCGATTCTGGGACCCACCTCCACCCGTCCCCACCCCTGAGACCTTGCGGGGGAGGGGGGCAGCTCCCTACTGTCTCAGAGCACTTGGTGCCACCTAGTGGTAGGCAGGGGCGCCAGGGGGCCTGGTGGGGCAGGCGGGGCCTTGGGGCAGGATGGGGACCAGAGAAGCAGCCAGGAACAGGGGTCCACCACCTTTCCGGGCACTGCCTGGGACCAGCGTGCACCCAAGAGGCCACCCCGCCCCAGGCCTGGTGTCCATGTGGGAGAACAGAACAGGGAGAGGCCACCTCCAGGACACCCGGTGCCCAGTGCCCAGCTCAGGAGTCAGCCCCCCCCCAGCCACAGCTCGGATGTGTGTACTCCCACGAGAGTGAGGCAGGAAGGAGCTAAGAGGGTCTTCTGCAGCCCCCCAGTGGTCGCAGCCTCCTGCCTCACAGCCCTCCCTCCTCGGGACCTGGAACAGCAAGAGGTCCCATGTGTCCAGGCTGGATGACCCTGTTCATTTATGCACCAGTCCTTCCATGCAACACATATCTCTTGAGTCCCTACTATGTGCCAGGACACTGGGAATGCAGAGAGGGATTGACAAATGCTTGTTTGTAAGTCTGTGGAGTTTACATTGTGTGTGCGGTGGGGGCTGGTGGGGGGCAGGTGGGGAGAGGGAGAGGAGGGGGCAGAAAAGCAAATAGCGCCAATTCACAGTGTATTTAAACCAGCACAGATGGTTAAAGTGCTGGGGGCCCTGGGAGGGAGCGGGGTGCCGAGCGGGGGAGGTTATGATGGAACAGCACACAAGGGCCCCCCACGGTCGCAGTGTCATCGGGCGAGGAAGGCCTGGGGCTCAAAGCTGCCCAGCTGCCTGACTCGACCCGAGCTGTGTGACTTTCGGTGAGCTGTTTAACTTCTCTGAGCCCTCTGTGCTTCATTGCTACTGAAATGGGGAACAATAAGAGCTGCTATCTTGGGGTGTCTGGTTGGCTCAGTCAGTTAAGCGTCCGACTCTTGGTTTCGGCTCAGGTTATGATCTCAGAGTCGTGAGATCGAGCCCTGCTTTGGGCTCCTGGCTCAGCAGAGAGTCTGCTTGAGATTCTCCCTCACCCTCTGCCCCTCCCCGCCCCGCTCACATACTCGCTCTCTCTCTCTCTCTAAAATAATAAACAAATAAATCTTAAAAAAAAAAAAAAAAAAAGAGCTACTCTCTTACTACCTGATGGGTGGATTTGTCACCAGGACTCACTGAGGCTCAGAACACAGGGAGGATCTGTGACTTTGATAGTAGCCTCGGCTCCGGACCCTCTGCTTCTCAAGACCCCGCCCCCCCTTCCTGACAGACCCGCATATGCGTCTGCACAGGGCAGAGGAACACCAGGAGCTGTGGGCCTGCTGCATATCCGTGTAGACGTGCCCAGGTGGTCTCAGGAATCAGCGTTGAGCCCCGACAGGTGGGCAAGGCCCCTAGTGTGCCAGGCCATGCGCATCTACGGATGCCCGACCCAGAGAGCCATCTGTGCGTCTTCGAACATGGTAAGCACGCACACGTGTGTACCTGTGTGTCTGCAGGGCTGGGGGTCTGTCCCTGCGTCCGCGTGCATCCCCACGTGAGGTCAGGGGTGCACGGGGCAGGACTGTGCTCATGTAGTTACCACCCATTACCAGTCACTGGGGGAGAAGTGTCACTCACCCACTCCTCTCAGTCTGTCCCCAGCCTGGCAGGGTGACCTCAGGCCTCTGCCTGTCAGAGCTGGGGGTGAGGGGAGCTTCCAGCCCACCCATGGAGCAGGCTCATGGCCCCATCCTGGTGCCCACTCTGGGATCTCCTCACCTGCAGTGTTCGGCCCCTGGGGTGGGGGTATCTGCCCTAAGCAGGGCTGGGGAACAGAGCCCACGGTGGCCGTACCCCCTTCTTCTGCCATCATTGTCACGGGCAGTGCTGAGGTCGGCTCTCTGTGCCGTGGTATCAGCTGTCACAGCTCTGGGCCCTGCCCTGCCTGGAAATATCCAAGGATGGGAGGCCGGGAGATCTCCGGGGTCAGCTGGACTTGGGTTCTAATTTCCAGCCCCACCTCTCCATGGCTGTGTGGCCTTGGACAAGTCATGCAACCTCTCTGAGCCTCATTCCCTCCCCTATGAAATACCAATAAAGATATTCACCCCTGCAGGATTCTGGTGGGAACTGATGTCATGAGAAAAGGTGACACCTAGCCCATTGCACTCGTCAAGTTCCCATCAATGCCGACTTCTGTTGCATTAAAGGCCTCGCTGGTGGGGAACATGGAGCCCTTGGCATGCACGCCCCCCATCTTCAAATCCTCCGAGCAGCTCCCCACAGCGTTCGCTTTATTGCTATCCCCGTTCTCCAAATGAGGAAACTGAGGCTTGCTGAGTGATTTGCCTGAGTCACATGAGGGAGGAAGAGAAGCAGGACTCACTGTCAGGCAGGCAGGCAGGCAGGCAGGCAGACTCCAAACCTTTGCCCTTGCCCCTCAGTGGTCCTGGCCCTGTCCTCGAGGTGCACCTGCTCCCAGCAGACCCTCCATCATCCCCGGTTCAGCCCCCAGGGCTGCATTTTGCTGAGTCTCACCAGACTTCAAACAAAGTCCATGAAAAGGAGCCAAGATGGCCAGACAGAACTTCCTTCCCATAGCCGTTCCTGCCCCGTTCACTGTCCGGTTATTATCTTATGCATCTGTCCCGGGAAAGCTGCCTCGCCCTTCTCGGAGGATCCCAGGGAAAATGAGCTGGAGGATCCCCAGCCTCCCCTTCATCCAACGTTCTCATTTCACGGTTGGGGGGGTTAGCCTGGAAACGGGGAAGTCCAACCCCAGGTCACTCAGAGTCCAGATCAGGCCCTCGTGTCCAATGGTGATCCCTATGATGGAAGCTCAGGGGACAAGCAGGGGTGGCGTCCAAACTTGAAGGAAGGCCCACCAGGTTCCCGGGAACAGCGTGCATCCTCTGTGCCTTCCAATCGGTCAGATGAGGCTGTGCCTTTGCCGGACACAAGGGCCCCAGGCGCTGGCTGGGGCAGGAGGCAAGGGTGCCGGGGAGAAACAGGACCTGCGGCCTGCTCCCCAGAAGCTCACAGCCCGTTGGGGGAAACTGGGACCGCTGAAATAGAAATCAGTGAGATGAGCCTTGCAGGGAAACAGAAGAGCCCCTCACCAGCTGCAGGAGGTCAGGGAAGTCTTCCTGGAGGAGGAGGCTCTCAGCCAGAGGTTGAGCTACTTCTTAAAGTCAGACATTTACCAGAAAAATGAAGAAGGATGGGCATTCCAGGCCGGGGGAACAGTGCAGCCAAAGGCGGGGAGTGTGGGAGAACATGGCCTATTCCCTCCATGGAGGGAAATATACGTGGGGAAATGGAGAGGTCCAGATGAGATTATTCTAGTAATTATGGTTGCATAACACCCCACTCCCAAAACTTAGTGGCGTCAAACAGCCATCTTACTAGGCCCACAGACTGCGGGGCAGGAATTTGAATAGGGCATGGTAGGAATCCGCTCCATGATTCTACAGCCTCATCTGGAAGACCCAAAAGCTGGAATCCTTGACGGTTTGTTGTTCACGCATCTGGCTTCGGCTGGGGCCTCAGCTGGGCTCTAGGCCAGAACCCCATGCACCGTCTCTCTATATGGTCTCTCCGTGTGGCTCCTCCACAGTATGGTGCCTGGGTCCCAAAGGCTAGTGTCCCGAGAGAACAAGACAGAAGTGCGCGGAAGTTTAATGATCTAGCTTCGGGAGTCACAGAGCCTCACTGCCATCACTAAGGTCTGTCCACATTCGAGGGGAGGGACGCCGACCCCACCCCTGGAAGGCAGGACCTTGGAAGGCTGTGAGGCCCGGTACCTCCCTGGAGCCCCTTATTCTGGGCTGAGGGTCCCTGCTTGTGGGGGGCCTTCCCGGGCACAAGTAATAGGGGCGGCGACAGGGGGCCCTCTGCTCTCACACCCCTGCCTCCTAAGTAGGCCCAGGACACGTCCTAGCAGGTGGTAAACCTCACCGAAGGACCTGCTGTCCTCTCTGGAGTCTAAGACAGGGAGTCGGGTGTGGGGGGAGAACAAGGGGGTGTCTCTCCTAGACCCTGCCAGGCTGGGCCTTGCACCTCCCTGCCCCCATGGGCCTCAGGGCCGGAACAGGGGTGGGCTGTCAGCTGCAGAGCGCTGCCTTGTCATCGGACACACAGGTCCAGGCCACAGTGCTCAGAAGTCACCAGGGTCTCCCTCCCTCACTGGGCAGCCTCCATCCACAAGGCAATAACCGAGGCAAGGCTTGGCCTGCAGCCTGGTCAACTCAGTAACTCACTGTTTGCCCAGAAGTCTGTCTCCCCAGCGTCACTGAGAGCAGCTGAGGGTCGGCACAACCCGCTTCATCTCTGTGGCCCCGCACAGAACCTGGCACCTGTTAAATGAACAAATGAATGAATGAATGAATAAGTTTTATTCCTCTCTGGATCCCAGCACATAGTAGATATTCAGGATTTGTTGAAGTGAAATGATAAACCAATCCCGTGAGGGCTTCTCTGATCTGAAGGGGTTTCTGTGATGGACCCTTGCTTAGACTGGCCCAAGGAGCCCTGGCCTTGACATGTCGGGAAGGCCTGAGATCTGGGTGCTGTGGCCAGGCTCTTCCTGCCCCCACCCTCCACCCTGTCCAGGGCAGGGATGAGGGTGGGGAGCCTCCTTTCCCCTAGCACAGGACAGATGGGTCAGAGGCAGGAGGGAGAAAGGGGAGAGACAGACAACCAGACAGACCCATCCCGCAGAGGTGACACCAGGGCCCCCCAACCCTGGGGTGTCTCTGGAGGCCCCTCCCCTGCCAACCAGGCCATCCCCAGGAGTGCCGCCAGTGAGAAGGGCTCCCCACAGCCCCCCACACACAGAGCCTGGCTTCCCGACCCGCAGTGCGCTCAGTGAGTCGGGGGCGGGGGGGGGGGGCAAGTCGAGGGGGAGACAGAATTCTTCCTGACAGTTTAAAGAGTTTTGGCATTTTCACGAGGGCACATGTAATATTTAAATTACTTCCCCTCAGCACGCCCTCATGCCTGCCTTGGCTTCCCCAGGTGAATTTGTAGGCGCTGAAATGGTCTAATTTCCCACACAAGCCATGTCAAATATAATTTGGGTGCAAAGTTGGTAATTATACGTAACATCAGTCTGATGTTAAAAACACTGAAAAATTTAGCAAGAAGACACTACCGGAGAGACATAAGTCTGAGGCCCAGCCAGAAAAACGCAGGCCTGGGCCCCACCGAAGCCAAAGTCTTTAATTAATAATGGCATGTTTTCAGGGACTCAAAGGACGCAGGTCCCCAACTGTCTGAAACTCCTTTGTCTACCAATTACCAGCATTTGGGGGGAGAGGCAGAGAGGAAGTCGCAGGGGGGCACCCAGATCCTGGCTGAGAAGTTGCTGAGGTTTGGGCCGGGGCTACACCTCACCTGCAGGCCAAGGTCCTGCTGCCTGGTGACCCACCCTGCTCACCTGTCACCAGAAACCAACCCCAATGAGTCCAGGGTCAGTGGCAGGAGGGGCTTGTCGCCCCTGGGCTCCGTGGGAGAATTGTGGGGAAGGGGGGAGGCTTGGCTGCAGGCCAAGCAGCCCAACAAGGCTCAGAGGGTCCCCAAAACAATGCCTGTGCCCCTCTTGGTTTGCAGGGGGGGGGCTCTTTTCTTTTCTTTGCAAACAGTTTAATGGGCTGTTTCTGTGAGGACAGGGACCACATCTTGTTTGCTCGCCCCTATGTCCTTAGCATCTTGCACACAGTAGGCGCTCAATAAATATGTGCTAAAGGAAGGTACTGTGTGAAACAAGCGCCGATTATTCCTCGCTCTAGCCCCGTGTGGACCGAGTGAGACCCAGAATTCCTGCCGGCCCTCAGGAAAACACACAAGACATCTGAGAGGTTTAAGGGACAGGCACCCAGCCTGGATTAGAATCACACAATTCCACACTTACAAGCCCCGTGACCTTGGAACGATCACCCAAACTCTGCCTCAGTTCCTCACCTGTAAAATGGGCATAATAAGAGATCTACCTCCTAGGATGACCGTGAATTCCGCATGAGCCTCTCCGTGTAAAGCACTCTGAACGGCACGGGGCAGGCAGCTCTTGTTTTGCTAAGGGACCTGGGTGAAGTGTGGCTTTGTAGAATTTCTCTTTGGAAATGGTTTCTGAAGGTTGTCCGAGGACGAGGAGAGAAGGGGCAGCCAATGGGGCAAAGGAGCCTAGAGTGAAGAAACAGATTCCAGTGGACAGTTTGGAAACACTGCTGCTGTTGGGGACATGATGAAAATAACCTTCTTCCTCGATTGCTTAAGAACCTTCGATAAAATAGCCTCTGACTCGTGCACGGAGCTGTGTCTGGGGTGTAGGGCAAGGATGTGAGCTTGCGGCTCCTGTCAGCAGGGGGCACACCCCGAGGTGGGCCCTGTTCTTATTACTAACATTTTCTGGATGCGAAAGCAAGGCTCAGACAGGTTAAATGATGGGCCTACTCTTCACACTTTGGCATGGTGGTTTTCCCTGCAGACTGCTCGTAACCCTCTGGGCTCCACTGGACTTCATACCCGAGGATTCTGCCCAATGGTGAGAAAAGCCGAAGCTGACACAAAGCACTTCCCGAGAGCCAGACGTCCTAGGGTACCCTACTTCGTTCCAACGACCCTGGGAGCCAAGCACTGTAAGCAGCTCCCTCTCACAGATGAGGAAGCGGTGGCCCACAGGGCTTAAGTAATGGACCCCGGATCACAGGACCTGGGAAGTGGAATGAAATCCAGGCTGACCCCAGAGGACCCCCTAACTGGGAAGAGATTACCTCCAGCCCAGCTAAGCCTTCCACATAGAGGTTCTCAGCCCTGCACACTGGAATCATCTGGGGACCTTTCAAACCAGTGACGCCCAGCCCTGGGTGCTGCCTGGGAAAGAGGATTTTTTTTTTTAACTGCCAGATTATCCTAATGTTGGGACATTAGGGCTTCAGCTAAGTCCTCTTAAGCTTCTCCGACTGTAACATGTATGCAAATCCTGATCCAATGGAAGTTCTGATCCAGTAGGTCTCGGTGGGTTGGAGCTTGGGGTTCTCACTCTCTTTTTTTTAATAAAGATTTTATTTATTCATTTGAGACACAGAGATACAGAGAGAGAGTGATCATGAGCAGGGAGAGAGGCAGAGGGAGAGGGAGAAGCAGGCTCCCTGCTGAGCCAAGAGCCCGACGTGGGGCTTGATCCCAGGACCCTGGGATCATGACCTGAGCCGAAGGCAGACGCTTAACCATCTGAGCCACCCCCGCGCCCCGGGTTCTCTCTAACAAGCCCCCAGGTAAAGCTGAGACTGCTCGTTCAAGGACCCCATCAAGGCTCCTGGGCTTGTTTGCACATTGGAATCTGCTGCAGAGTTTTAAAAAAGCCAAATGCCAAGACCCGAGCCCAGAGATTTTGATGTCATTGGAAAGGATGGCCAGCGATTTTTGGGGTGTTTTGAAAAAAATGCCAATGCCCAGGCCACATCCTAGATGGGTTAAATCAGAGTCTCTGGGGGGCGTCTGGTTGGCTCAGTCTGTAAAGCATGCAACTCTCGATCAGGAGGTCATGAGTTCAAGCCCCACGTTGGGCATGGAGCCTACTTAAAATAGTAATAATAATAATAAATAAAAATAATTTGAAAATCAATCAATCCATCAGAGTCTCTGGCATGGCACCTGGCCACCAATATTTTTTAAAGCACCAGGATTGAGCACTATAGCTTTGCACTGCTGCAGCCGAATCTTATCAAACCTGGGTTTTGATTTTGTTCTTTAGAGGTTCAGATTCACTGGCTCTGGGGTGGAGACCAGGGGGTCAGCATTCTTAATACATTCCCAGGGGATGCTGACACAGGTGGACCCCAGGTCATGTGTGAAGAAATGCTCTTTTATCTTCCTCATCCTTAGCCCCTGCTCAGTGAACCCCTCTAAGCAGCATCCCCCACCTCAACCAGCAGGAAGTCTTCCTGGGGCTGTTGGGGCACCAGGACATGGGGAGATGAGAAAGGCTGCAGAAGGAGACCAGAGGCAAGGCTGATGAATGGCCAGCCCAGGCTGTAGGCTTCTGTCACCAGTTTTGCGGCTGACCAGCCCTCAGAAGTCAGCTTCGCCCTGGAACAGGCAAGGAGGCAGGACTCCTGGCTTCCAAAGAAGGTGGGGTGGGGCAGCGGCTGGAAAACCAGACAGGAGGACTCCTGTCTAGCCAGTTCCTCCCTCTGGCTCCCTGAGCCACCCACTTGGGCAAGTCAGGACAACCCCCCACCCATGCCTCCATTCTTGTATTTCTAAAATAAAGGGAATAATCTCACCCCACCTCACCTTGTATGTATGATTGTGTGTGTTTTATTTTTAGATTAAAGTAGTAACTGCTCAAGGCAATGTATTCCAACAGATCAGAAGCATGTTAAGTGAAAAGTCTCTTTTGGAGGTACCACTGTTAATAGTTTCTTGTGTGTGGTTCCAGACATTTTCTTTGCGTGTACAAACATACATCTGTATGTACTTAAAAAAAAAAATGGGATCCTATATGTTGCAATTTGGTTTTTGGACTTAGCAATATATCGTGGGTATCCTTCCATGGAAATCCATAAAGATCTACCTCATTCTGTTTGAAGTCCGCCTATCATTGTCAATTTCGCCATCCTCCTATTAGTGGACATTTAGACTGTTTTAATTTCATTTTTTTCCTACAATAGACAACGGGGCAACAGACACCATGATATGGGTGCTTCCGAAAACTTCTACAAGTATGTCCACAGCACATTTTTTGGAATGGCATTGAAGTTCACCTAACTTTCCTGACTTTTTTCTCTTTTGTTTTATTAGAAATTGTCAAGCAGGAGTCTACAATAGCCACAGATCCTTAATGAGAAGGGACAAGTTGGTGACAAATAGCAACTCTGTCCAGAGTGGACAGGGCTGCCATCAATTTTGTATCTCAGTAGGATTTCACCTAGAAACTAATCAACAACACCTCCCTTGCTCCATTATTACCACCAGCACCCACACTATCATTAGATCATAGCTATGAGCACCACTGTCCCCACCCGCCAGACTGTTGACCCCCATGCCATCACCATAACCACCAACACCATCATTTCCACATCAGCCTGTGTTCTCAGTTGCAGACAGCAGAACCCACTCTGATTTGAGTAAAAACGGTATTAGGCGAATACCTAACTGTAAAATCTCAAACTACAAAACTCCTAGGGAAAAAAAAATAAGAGAAATTCTTTAAGACCTTGAGTTAAACAAAGATTTCTTAGGACAAAAGCACAGACCATAAAAGAAAAAAAAAATGATGCGTTTAATTTCATCAAAATTAAAAATGACTGCTCTTGGAAAACACTGTTAAGAAAATGAAAAGATACGCCACAGACTGGGAGGAAATATTTGCAAAATGCATATGTGATAAAGGACCAGTGACCAGGTATACAAAGAACTCTCAAAACTCAAAAATAAGAAAGAAGACAACTCAGTAAAAATATGGGCTAAAGAATTGAATAGACACATCAGCAAAGAAGATACATGGATGGAGAAAAAGCACATGAAAGATGCTCAACATCATTAGTCATTGGGAAAATGAAAATTAAAACTACAATGAGATACCATTACACACCTATTAGAATGGTTTGAATTGGGGCGCCTGGGTGGCTCAGTCGTTAAGCGTCTGCCTTCGGCTCAGGTCATGATCTCAGGGTCCTGGGATCGAGCCCCGCATCGGGCTCCCTGCTCAGCGGGAAGCCTGCTTCTCCCTCTCCCACTCCCCCTGCTTGTGTTCCCTCTCTCGCTGTCTCTCTCTCTGTCAAATAAATAAATAAAATCTTTAAAAAAAAAAAAAAGAATGGTTTGAATTTAAAAACTTAACAATATGAAACGTTGGTGAGGATGCAGAACAAATGGAAAGCTCGTGCATCGCTGGCGCTAATCGAAAATGGTGCAGCCACTTTGGAAAACTGTTAGGTAGGCAGGTTCTTATGAAGTTAAACATACACTAAACATATGACCCACCAATCCCACTCTAGGTATTAACCAAAGAGAAACTGAGATACATAGCCTCACAAAAATCTGTATGTGAATGTTCGTAGAAGCTTTATTCATTATCAAAGATTGGAAGCAATCCAAATGTCCATCAACAGGTGAATGGGCAAGCAAGGATGGTACATCCATTCAAAGGAGCAAATCACTGGTACAGGCAACAACGTGATGATCCTCAAAGGTAAAAAAGGCAGACCCCAAAGGCTACGTATTGTATAATTCTATTCATACGGCTTTCCAGAAAAGGCAAAACCGTAGCAACAGAAATCAGATGAATGGCCACAAAAGGCTGGGGGTGAAGGAGGGCACATCAGTGATGTGCTGTTAATGTTTAATGACCAGCTCGTGGGAGGTATATATACACACACACGTATGTATATGTATATTCATGTATATGTGTATTTATATGTGGATATGTCCCTTGCTATGTGCACAGCATGTATATACACACATACATGTTTATTATAAATCTTACTGGTATAGAAGATGTGTAGCGCATTTTTTTTATATTTAGGTGAAATTCATATAACATACAATTCACCATTTTAAAGTATACAATTCAACGGCATTTGGTGCATTCACAATGTTATGCAACCACCACCTCTCTCTAGTTTCAAAACATTTCATATCCTATAAAACCCCATACCTGTTGAGTGATCACTCCCCAGCCTCCCCTCCCCCATTCCTTGGCAACTACTACCTTGCTCTCTGTCTCTATGGCTCTGCCTGTTCTGGACATTTCATGTAATGGAATCATACACCATGTGAACTTTGTGTCTGGCTCCTCTCACTCAGCGTGTTTTCAAGGCTCACCCAGGTTGTAGCATATATGAGAACATCATTCCTTTTCATGGCTGAATAATATTCCATTGTATGGATGTACCACAATTGGTTTATCCATTTATCCATTGATGGATATTTGGGTTGTTTTCAGCCTTTGGCTATATGAATAATGCTATACATTCATGTACCAGTTTCTATGTATACATATGTTTTTATTTCTCTTGAGTCTATACCTAGGTGTAAAATTGCTGGGTCAGAAGGTAATACTGTGCTTAACTTTCTGAGGGATTGCCAAACTGTTTTCCACAGAGGCTGCGCCATTTTACATTCCTGCTGGCAATGTACAAGGGTTACCTTTTCTCCATATCCTCATCAACAAATGTTATTTTCCTTTAAAAAAAAAAAATTGTAGGGCTACCTGGGTGACTCAGTCAGTTGGGTGTCTGACTCCGGTTTTGGCTTGGGTCGTGATCTCATGGGTCATGGGATAGAGCCCTGTGTCGGGCTCATCCCTCAGCAGGGAGTCTGCTTGAAAGATTCTTGAAAGAAAGAAAGAAAGAGAGAGAGAGAGAGAGAGAGAGAGAGAAAGAGAAAGAAAGCATAAAGAAAGAAAGAAAAAGAAAGAAAGAAAGGAAAGAAAGAAAGGGAGAGAAAGAAGGAAAGAAGGAAAGAAAGAGAAAAAGATCGTCTCCCTCTGCCCCTCCCCCCACTTGTGCGCGCCCGTGTGCGCTCTCTCTCTCTCTCTCTTTCTCTCTCAAAAATAAATAAATAAGGGTGCCTGGGTGGCTCAGTTGGTTGGGCGACTGCCTTTGGCTCAGGTCATGATTCTGGAGTCCTGGGATCGAGTCCCGCATCGGGCTCCCTGCTCAGCAGGGAGTCTGCTTCTCTCTCTGACTCTCCCTCCTCTCATGCGCTCTCTCTCTCTCATTCTTTCTCTCAAATAAATAAATGAAATCTTAAAATAAATAAATAAATAAATAAATAAATCTTTTTAAAAAATTGCAATCATTCTAGTGAGTATGAGTTGGTATCTCACTATGGTTTTAATTTGCATTCCCTTCATGACAAATGGTATTAAATACCTTTTCACATGCTTGTTAGCCATTTGTCTATCTTCTTTGGAGAAATGTCTGTTCCATTCTTTTGCCAATTCTTAAATTGGCTTGTATGTCTTTTTGTTGTTGACTTTTAAGAGTTCCTTAGACGTTCTAGATATTAAACCCTTATCAGATACATGTTTTGCAAATATTTTCTCCCATTCTGTAGGTTGTCTTTTCACATTCTTGATAATATCCTTTGATGCACAAACATTTTAATTTGATGAAGTCAAATTTATCTATTTTTTTTCATTTACAGCTTGAGCTTTTGCTGTCAAGTCTAAGAATCCATTGCCAAATCCAGATCATGGAGATTTACTCCTATGTTTCTAATAATAGTTTTATAGTTTTTGCTCTTATATTTAGGTCACTGACCCATTTTGAGTTAATTTCTGTATAAGGAGTGAGGTTGGAGTCCAATTTCATCCTTTTATTTATTTATCTTTAAGTAATCTCTATACCCAACATGGGCCTCGAACTCACAACCCGAGATCAAGAGTCATGTGTTCCATCAACTAAGCCAGCCAGGCACCTCATCCTTTTACATATGGATATCCAGCTATCCCAGCATCACCAGTTGAAGAGGCTATTTTGCCCCCTTGGATGGTCTGGGCACCCTTGTGGAAAATCAATTGCTCATAGATGTTTGGGTTTATTTCTGGACTCTCAATTCTATTCCACTGGTTGTATATCTATACTTATGCCAATTCCACGGTGTATTGATTACTGTCACTTTGCAGTAACTTTAAATTGGGATGTGTGATCTTTATTATGAGCTGAACTGTGTCCTCCCCACCCCCAAAATTGGTATGTTGAAGTCCTAACCTCCAGTAACTCAGCTTGTGACTGTATTTGGAGATAGAGTCTTTGGAGAGGTGATTAAGTTAAAATAAGGTCACTAAGGTAGACCCTAATCCAATACCACCAGTGCTGGAACATGAAGAGGAAATTTGGACCCAGACATGCACAGAGAGAAGATCATGTGAAAGCACAGGGAAATGAAGATGGACATCCACAAACCAAGGAGAGAGGCTACAGAGGAAACTGAACCTGCCCAACACCTTGATCTCAGACATCCAGTCTCCAAAACTATGAGAAAATACATTTCTGCTGTTCAAGCCACCCATTCCGCTGGACTTTGTTATGGCCGCCCTAGCAGACTGATACATCCCTTCAACTTTGTTTTTCTTTTCCAATATTCTCTTGGCCACTTGGGGCCCCTTTCAATTCTATAAGATTCTGAGGATTGGCATTTCCATCCCTACAAACAAGGCTATTGGAATTTTGAATTGGATTGCTTTGGACTGTACCTCTCTTTGGGGAATATTGCCATCTTAACAGTATGGAGTGTTCCAATCTCTGATCATGGGATGTCTTCCCATTTGTTTAATTCTTTACTTTCTTTCAGCAATGTTTTGTAGTTTTCAGGATGCAAGTCTTTCGCCTCCTTGGGTTTTCTTCTAGGTCAGTGTTCCCTAGGTATTGTAATCTTTTGGACTCTGTTGTAAATGGAATTACTTTCTTTATTTCCTTTCCAGGTTGTTCACTGCATTTATAGAAACACACCTGAGTTCTGTATGTTGATCTTTTACCCTGCAACTTTGCTGATTATAGCTCACAATTTATAAATAAAATTATACATTTCATACAGCCAAATGATGCTCGTAGAATGCTTTAGTTAATTTGGCCAAACTCATGTGTCTGTAGCCAACCCGTGGCTGCAATTAACAAGTGTGTTCCAACATGAATATTGGTTGGTATTTTCTTTAACATTAAAGAGCAAGACCTAAAACTGCCTGCCCCCACCCAGCTTGGACTTTGAAGCCTGAAACTGTCCCCCAACACAAGTTAATCTCTACATTAATAAGACTTTTTTTATTAAAAGATTATTTATTTAGGGGCACCTGGGTGGCTCAGCCGTTGAGCGTCTGCCTTTGGCTCCGGTCATGATCCCAGGGTCCTGCCTGGGATCGAGCCCCACATCGGGCTCCCTGCTTGGCGGGGGGGCCTGCTTCTCCCTCTCCCACCCCTGCTGCTTGTGTTCCTTCTCTCGCTGCATCTCTCTCTGTCAAATAAATAAATAAAATCTTAAAAAAAAAAGATTATTTATTTGAGAGAGAGAGAGACAGTGAGAGAGAGCACAAACGGGGGCAGGGAGAGGGAGAAGCAGGCTCCCCGCTGAGCAGGGAGCCCGATGCGGGCTCCATCCCAGAACCCCAGGATCATGACCTGAGCTGAAGACAGAGATTTAACTGACTGAGCCACCCAGGCGTCCCAATAAGACTTTTTTAAAAAGGTTGATTTACTTATTTGAGAGAGAGAGAATGAGCATGCTCATGAGTGGGGGGAGGGGCAGAGGAAGAGACTCTTCAAGTAGACTCCCCGCTGAGCCCATGAGATCATGACCTGAGCTGAAAACAAAAGTTAGTCAGATGCCCAACCAACTGAGCCACTCAGGCATCCCTACATTAACAAGACTTTTCTATTCTGTTATCTTCACGCTATTCCAGGAGACTTGCTCAGGTAAATGACTTGACTATTCATTATATAAACTTCCCCAAAGACCCATCAATTCTTCAGTGGAAAGCATCAACAGACAGTTTGCACCCTTAGATTCCTTGACTCCCTTGCGTTAAAAAATCCTTAGCTTGCTGTCCCTACCAATTCTGGACTGTTCTCTTGTGACCCTAACTCAATCCTAATCAAACCCCTGCATTGAAAGACCCTCCTTAAGCCAAACTCACAATTCTCAGTAAATTCTGATTATGAATCCCCACCTTGAGATACTGACAAAGCTCTCGTGTGGTATTCTTCCTAACCATGGCAAGCAGTAAACTCAGCTTTGTCTTACCAACAGGTTGTATCAGGGTACGATTTGGGGGGCCATCATTTGACAATCATAAGACAAAACCAAAACCACTAAGACATATGTCAAGAACTTCCTTCATTCATCAATGATTGGGTGGTTCCTTTGTTGAACCGGATACTAGTTTTTAAATACTGGAAGAGTATTCCCTTAATTTTTTTTGTGCAATTCACCAAGTAATGGCCCCAGACACAAAACACTTTTAGGTTTAATCTGCATTATTCACATTCTCTCCATCACTCTCTTATGTCTCGACAACCAACAAAGCAAACCCTGATTTGTAGCATTTGCCAATTTCTCTGGCATCAATACTCCCACCATGGCCAATTTCACGCTACCAACACAGAGTCACCAGACTCCATTGAGAAGAACTTACCAGCAGCATGTCATTAGCTAGTATTTCTACCATACAGATATAATAAACACCATCTCAGGGGCATAAATAGTAAAATGTAGCAAAATAATTAGGACGTGATCAGTTTATTACCTTTGTTTTTAATATAAGTTATTTGTTAATTTATAGAATTTAATACTTAATCATGGCTACATTTAACCACCAGCTTGCAAAGTTCCTGAAAATTCAACAACTTCCTCTCACACCAACTGGTAGCAGCCGGCTTTCCACACCACTGGGACTGACCACAAAGTGGCACTTGGGGGGCACCTGGCTGGCTTGGTCAGTGGAGCGTGTGACTCTTGATCTCAGGATCATGGGTTCAAGCCCCACACTGGGTACACAGCTTATTTAAAATAAATAAGGGCGCCTGGGTGGCTCAGTCAGTTGAGCATCCAACTCTTGGTTTTGGCTCAGGTCCTGGGATCAGGCCCCGCACTGGGCTCTGTGCTCTTTGAAGAGTCTGCTTGGGACTTTCTTTCCCTCTCCTTCTGCCCTTCCCCCTGCCCACCCCTCCCCCCCCCTGTGCTCGCTCTCTCTCTCTCTCTCTCTCAGATAAATGGGTGAATCTTTAAAAAAAAAGTTTAGGGGTGCCTGGGTGTCTCAGTCAGTTAAGCGTCTGCCTTTGGCTCACATCATGATCCCTGAGTCCTGGGATCGAGCCCCACGGCGGGCTCCGTGCTCAGCGGGGAGTCGGCTTCTCCCTCTGCTCTGCCCCTCCTCCCCGCTCATGCTCTCTCTCTTGCTCACTCTCTCTCTCTCTCTCAAATAAATAAATAAAATCTTTAAAAAAAAAAAGTTTAGGGCGCCTGGGTGGCTCAGTCGTTAAGCGTCTGCCTTCGGCTCGGGTCATGATCCCAGAGTCCTGGGATCGAGTCCCACATCGGGCTCCCTGCTCAGCGGGAGGCCTGCTTCTCCCTCTCCCACTCCCACTGCTTGTGTTCCTGCTCTCGCTGTCTCTCTCTCCCTGTCAAATAAATAAATAAAATCTTTAAAAAAAAAAAAAAAGTTTAAAAATAAATAAAATAAACAAAGTGGCACTTGGGAGCTTTTGAGGGTGACCGAAATGTTCTACATCTTGATTGGGGTGGCAGCTGTAAGGCTGTGTAAGTTTGTCAAGATAGAGAGAACTGTGCATATGAAAAGGGTAATTTTACTGTATATAAGTTCCGCTTCAATAGGCCTGGAACAAGGGGGTATTTGGTAGCTCACAGCCTCTCCGGAGGCACCCCAGAACCAGACCTGGAGGCTGGAGTAGCACCCAGCGCTGCTCTAGAGGAGAGGTTTCTGCTGCTGTCAGAATGCAGGCGGCTCCTAGCACCGAAGTGGGCTGGGATGCCCACGCCAGGCCCTCGCTGCCTCTGCAATCTGCTGGTCTCTCCAGCATGCTCCAGCATGCTCACCAGCCCTGAGCCCACCCATGCCTCTTCCAAATCAGAACCCTGAGCCTGCATGTGATTGGTGGCGGCAAGGTCACATGGCCACACTCCAGCTGCAAGGGAGGCTAGGAGAGTGAATTGCTGAGTTCTCCCTTGGGAGAGCAGGATTCACAGTGTGGGATATGCTTCAAATCCAGGAAGAGCGTTCTCAGGATGCTGAACAGGCACACAAGCACAAAAATGGTCCCCTACAATGACCACCACTTATTGTCACCAGCACACGATCACTGATACCAGCAAGAGGACCAACCCAGTTGTTGTCAAAAGCCTGGCTCTGGCCCTTCTGTGTGCGGACACCCTGTTAGAACCCACAGGTGGGGACAGTTGTAGGATGGGCCCCTTCCTAGAGGAGCTTGCTGTCTGGTGGGAAGGCCTGGGGACCTGCCCTACAGGGCGGTCTGTGCACTGGTGGAGAGAGGGAGGGCTTCCTGGAGAAGGGGACATGTGAGCTGAGCTTTGAGGGTAGGAAAGACCTAGACAGGAGCAACCCAGAAGGGGGGCACCTCATCGGAGGGCCTGTGTGGGCAAAGGCTTGGAACAAGAACGTCATGCTAAGGGGCTTGGCTGGTGCAGAAATGTAGGCAGTGTTTCTCAAAACTCTTCACCTCAGCTTCTTAGTAAGGAACACATTTTACATTGTAGCACACACAAAGAGACACGCTCACACACACACACACACACACATACATAAAGCAGAAAAATGTTTCACACAGCGGTTCTCACCCTACCACATGCAATGCATCTGATGTTTTCTACACTAACTTATCCCATTTCATTATTTTTTTTCAAATGCTAGTCACCAGTCATGAAATTGACCCCAAGACCCATCAGTGGTGCAGGGGACCACGGAGCTGGGGGCAGAAGCAGGAGTGGGGCAATGGGAGGCTTTGAACACCAAAACTGCAACATTTGGACTCTGCGCTGTAGATTCTTGAGGCCAGAGGTCATGTGTGGCGTGCTGATTGGAAATGATCGATATACACCATCTATCAATATTTAAAATGCACATAACTTTTAACCCAGCAATTCCACTTCGAGGAATGCGGCCTAGAGAAAGACCCATCGAGGAGCTCAGAGAGGCACAAACAAGGGTGTTTGCCACAACACTGGAAAAGTCGGAAGCAACTAAAGTGGAATAGTATGCAGCCCTTCCAAAGTCACTCTCAGTCATGGAGAGCTAGATCTCCAGGACGCTGGGGAGGGGAGACGAGTCAAGTCACAGAGCCAGATGTGCCATTTGCTCTCAGTTTTGGATAAACCACACCTGTAAATGTGTGTACATTTATGTGTATGGATGCCTTTTAAAAAGATTTAGAAGGAAATTTGGACACATGCTACATGTATGAAGCCATCTATCTATCTATCTATCTATCTATCTATCTATCTATCATCTCCATGTGGCCCTAGGAGTAGAGAGGGTTGGGTGGGGTGGTATGGGGGAGACGTTGGAGTCTGGAGAGGCCTAAGGGTATTGGAAGATGTGGGCAAGGAGGTTTCCCCATTACTCCCAGTGCCGAGTGCAGGGGGCAATAGGCGGGGTGGTGGTCTAAGTAGCTCATTAGAAGAGACAGTTATAATCCCCCATCAGAATAAACAGTGGGGGCTCTGGGAACTCAGAGAAGGTGCTTCGTCTAACCAGAGAATGAGGGAGGGCTTCCTGGAAGAAGTGGCTGGAGCAGGAGTTTAGAGTATGAGTAATGAGACCAAAGAGTAGTTGTGGGAGAAGGAAGCATCCTCTAGAGCCCAGAGACTGGACCCTCAAGCATCCCCGGGCTGCAGGCTGAGTGAGGGGAGGGCTGGGCCTGGCTGGGGGCTGAGAGCCAGACCACCACCACCCACGAGGTTTCTGTCCAGCCCCCTCCCCAGAGACTGGCTGCAGGGCACTATGGGAGCAGTTATGCAAATCACCTCCCGGGTGTGGGTCTCATTACCTTTCCGTGACTGGCAGCTGCAGAACCCCACTGGCCTGGAGGGGGTTGGGTGGGGGTGGTGGGAGCAGCCCGCCTGGCCCCTTCTCCTACCCCGCCCTCCTGCATGAGTCCCCGACCCCAATCACATCTGGTCCACATTGGCCTGTGTGGTTCCAATCGCGCCACTTCCTGCTACTGTCTCTGGGCCCCTCCTGCTCCCCTTCCCTCAGCATTCAGCAAGTCCTGCACAGTGGAGTCCCCGACAGTCTCCTGCGTCTCCCCTTGAACCCTACCATGAATGAGATGGGTCATCTCCCTCCCCCAAATGTGCCTCCTGGCCATTCGCTACTCTGTCCCCCCAGTCTGGGGTGTCCTGGGTTCTGGGAGCATGCACCCACCCACATCTTTCCAGGTCCAGCCCAGACCTCTAGGAACCCCACTATCCTCTCTGCCAGGTCCCCCTCACCTCCTAGGGAGGGGCCTCCTGTGTCAGGCAGCATGCTGGGCTCCCCCAAACCCCACCCAGCCCTCCCTGGGAGGTCTTTGGTAAGAGTGAGCATAAGGAGGTGTGTTTACTGGAGTTCAGTTCTCTCCAAAAAAGAAAGTCCTAAAGTCACTTCTAGGGGCCACTGGACCTCAGGACACAGCTTGGGGGGGGTTGTCAAGGAACAAAGGGATGAGGGGACTGGAAGCAGGGTGAGGGTGGGGGGGATGGGAGAGGCTTATCTCAGAGAGCAGGCACTCCTGGCACCAGGGGGACCCAGAGAAGTGACTTGGAGGGAGAGTGTCAGCTGGGAGTGTGGCTCTCTCCAGCGCAGGACTGTGTCCTGCTGATACTCTACAGCATTTGTCCTGCGTCGTCGCTAATTGCCGATGCCATTTTATCATCAGCAGCCCCATTTTACAGATGAGAAAGCTGAGGCCTGAAGAGGTCAAATAACTGACCCAAGGTCACACGCTGGTAAGCAATGAAGCCCGGATCTGAGCCCAGGAGCCTCTTAATCTCCCTGCTGTTCAGAGGTCCAGGCACCCCCCTTCCACAGAGCTGGGGTCTCTAATTCCACCCGCCCCCAACTAGACTAGACTCTGGACTAGAAGCTCCTCGAGGGCAAGGAATGGGGCCAGGGTTCATCTGTGTCTCCCCTGCAGCCAGCATTAGCCATTCATCCATCGACTCATTCATTCCACCGGTTTTTACTGAGTAGCACCTCGGAGTCCTGTGCCAAAACCCCTCTGAGCCTCAGGCCCCTCATCTGCAAGATGAGAATCTTGTCTGCAGCTGAGAGGTTGACATTGAAGAAAGTGGGCCACATAGGTACTTTCAAATCTCCTAGTAGTCATACTTGAAGGAATAAAAAGTAACAGGTGAACTTAATTTTAAAAACATACCTTGTTAAAAAATAATAATAAAAGAATGAAAAAGGGATGCCTGGGTGGCTCAGTTAGTTAAGCGTCTGACTCTTGATCTCAGCTCAAGTCTCGATCTCAAGGTCATGAGTTCAAGCCCCGCACTGGGCTCCGCGCTGGGTGTGGAGCCTACTTAAGAAAAAAAAAAGAACTAAAAACATACCTTGTGAACCCAGTCCTCCAAAATATTATCATTTCAGCACGGAGCCAATGTAAAATTGATAAACGAGACACGTTATACGCTTTTGCTCATATTGGGTCCAAGGTGTGTATTTTACCCTTCCCAGACATCTCCTTCCAGACTGGCCACATGATCTGGTGCTCCGTAGCCACATGGGGCCGTCATGCTGGACCGCATGGCTCTCGATGGAAAGGTTCTAGAGAGATCAGATGGCGAAAGGGTGTGCGAGCCACCAGCTCCCAGCCAGGCCCACGGTGGGGACAAGTATTAATGTGAGGCCCCCAACCCCCTTCCTCCCCCAGCTCAGCAGAGCGGCCCCTTTCCTCCCGCGTGGCCACGAGTCGGGGCCCCTGTGGGGTGCCCCTGGGACTGAGGCACTGCTGACTTTCCAGGAAGGAGCAGGAGGGAGGGAGAGCACAGGCTGGGGCCTCGAGGAGGGAGCTGCTGCCGCCTGGCACAGGGACAGAGTTTGTTTGCACCTCTTTGAAGCCAGAGATGAAAGTGGGGCCCACATGGCTGCCTTTGATTCCCTCCTCCCTGGGCCCCGCGCAGCTGCAGCCGGGCCTGGCCCAGTTCTGCGCTGCCCCAGGGGGAGCAGAAGAGGCCCCAGGCCAAGGGCCTTTCTCCCCTGGTGGCTTGGGGGAGAAGCAGAGGGAACACCCTCCATCCTGGGGGATCTGTCCTGCCACAGCCTCCCTGGAGAAGAGGAACCAGGTGTGATGTGCAGAACTTGGGGGCACCTGCCACCCCAAATCTCTCTTCTGCCAGGGCCCAAGTGTCCACCATGAGCGGCCAGTTCTTATGAATCAACACAGGAAAAGAGAGTAGGGTGAACTGCTTGACCTCGTAAGCCCCTTTAATTCAACAACTATTTACTGACGGCCGACTGTGGCTAGGCACTGTTCTAGGCGCCCAGCTGGCACGTACCGCCGAGCAGATGGAATGAAATGGCGCGTGCAAAGTGCTTAGTATGGTGTCTGGCTCATAGAAATTGCTGAGTACATGTCACCCTGCATCATCATCATCAACATCATCATCATCATCAACACCTCCAAGTTCTGCAGGGTCTCTTAACCACTCCCAGGCACCGAGGGAAGAGAACCAGCTGCTAGAACAGTGCCCACCCCAGGGCTAATCCCTCAAGCTCTGGCCTGAGCTCTGCTTCCTCCTCTCTCCTAGGTCCCCTGGGGGCAACCTCTGGCCTGGGGGGAGGCAGGACCACTGACCTTCACCAGTGACCGCTGTGGCCCCCAAATGGCAGCTCAGACCAGAGAGATGCTCAGAGGACCTCCCGGCCACCACGGAGGCAAAGCCACATATGGGCCGCGGCAGGCCCCTCCCCTGTCCCAGGCCAGCAGAGCCTCCAGAACCGTCCTAAAGCAATAGGGCAGCAACAAAGCTGCCATTAGGGGTTGGGGCGTCTGCTGTACCAGGGGGTGGCTTCTGCAATCCCAGACCCCGTATGGTCCCAGGCAGCATGGTCCAGGTGTCCTGGGTCCTGACCCCTGTCCAAACAGCCCCTGGCGTCGCCCAGCCAGCCCACCCCTGAGGAAGAACCACCTTTGTCCTCCTCCTGCTCCTGGCAGAGGGTGCTGGGGTCACCATCGCTGACCCAGCATCCTTGCACACGCATCGGAGGATCAGTGAGCCCCTCCAGGGCAGGCCCCTCTCTCCTGATCCTCTCTTTGCTGACATGTTGCTGCTTCTCATGAGTCAGGGAGGAGAGGTGGTAGAGCCAGGGCTGGAGAAAGGAGCAAAGTGGGAAAGAACCAGGTCCAGAGCGCTCATGATGACCACTGGGTTTGGGGGGGGGGGCTGATGCAGACCCTTCCCAGACGTGTCTCTGACCCTCGCATCACTGTTTCCAGGCAGGATATAGTTGTCCCCATTTTACAGATGGGGAAATGGAGGCTGGCAGCGGTGGAGACGGTCGCCCACAGTCGCACACTTGGGAGGAGGGAGGGCAGCCAGGAGTCGGACCCACGTCTGACTGATTTCAAAGTCTGTGTTCGTTCCATTCAGCCACACTGCCAGGGAACTCAGCCCTCTTCATGGGGAGCTCGGGGTGGCCCCAGGCAGCTCCTCCAAAGCCTGAAACTCAGAAGCCAAGAAGCCTACCCTAAGGACAGATGCGATGGAGTGGGAAGGAGTCTGGCCTTGGAGACACCAAACCCTGGGACCTGGGGCGGGGCGCCTCACCTCCAGACCTTCCTCTTCTCTCCCAGGGAAGGGGCTCAGAGAACACAGGACTTCAGGAAGCATGCACAACGGGCAGGATGACTTTAGGTGGCTCATCGCCCCCTCTTTTTATTTCAGTGGGGGTAGATACGTTGATTGTGTGTTAGACCAGATAGATACAACCAGCACGTGAAAGTCACCATTTCATGGATACTTTTGCTTAGGCAGTATCTGTGTGTGATAAAGAGAGCGCTGACTTAAGGGACAGCACTAAGTGAAAACACGGGTGGGGGGGGGCACAGCATATGGGCATGCCCACTTCTGGGAGGCCCGAGCGGCTGGATGACCAGTGTCGACCAGAGGGGACCCCAAGCGGTTAGGAGGCTGGAAGCGGGCTGTGGGGCACCCCATGAAGGCCTGGGTGTGAGAGAGAGAGGGAAGGGGGCAGGGAGGAGGCGCAGAGGGGCAGAGGTGAGCTGGCTCAAGGGCTGGCCCCAGCGGCCAGCCATGTGCACCCTCTCGGTGCCGCGGAGCCTGGAGGCCACATTGCCGCCTCCCCTCCCCGGGCCGTGCAGTCCGCAGCTGGCTGATGTAAAACACACATGTTTTGACTGAAGCTGCTCTCCCCCCACCTCCTGAAAAACGCCAACATTAAAGGGAGCGTAGCTTTGTAAAACTGAAACTGTAAAACCCTTCTGAAACCCAGCCCGGGGGATTAAAGAAACCACATGAAAAGGGACTTGGGACGACCTGGATGCTGACTTCCTGTTCAGAAGTTCGCTCAACATGTGCCTCCCACCCGGCCAGGGGCGTGTAGAAAGGAGGAGGAGGAGGAAGGCCAGGACCAGTGGGGTCTTGGGGGGCCTCCAGAAGTCCAGCGCTCACAAGCTCCAAGGCCTGACAACCTCGCAGCGCCCTCCCCAGACTTCTGACCCCTCGGGGAGCTCTGAGAAGAAGGTGCCCTGTTGCCCTTGGCCTTGGGACCCCGCCCTACAGTTACAGAGGGGTCGGGAGTCGAACAGACCACAGTCACCTACCGTCCTACTTCCCTGCCTCTGCCAGTCTCCCCTGCTGCTCCCAACACCGTGTCCCTGGCCCTGGACCCTTGGACCCCAGCTCAGACTCCCGGTCAGTCCTGGTTAAGAGCCTCCCCCAGGCACCGGGGCTGTGACTCCAATTCAAGTCTCAGCTCTGCCCTTATTCTCCAGGGGACACCCAAGGAGCTACCCTTGGGAACTCTGCACCTTTTCCCTCCCCACGTCACCAAGCAGGGGAAAAGTAGAGCAAGCAATGTGTGTGCAAGGATGCTGTGATCAGGACGGCACAAGGTGGTTCTCACTCTGCTCTCACAAGCCTGAGGCTGGAGATCCCCCCCTCATCGGTCTCCCTCTTGCTACATGGCCTTGGCCAAGTCCCATCTCCTGTCTGGGCTCAGGACCCTCATCCTGGGAAAAAGAAGGTAGGGTGGGCTAGGTCAGAGGGAAAGCTTAGGCTATGGCCACGCACACTCACATACCCATCATATATACTCCCTTATGGACAAACACTCACCCCTTATCACACACACACACACACACCCATACACACACAGACACACACCACAGGCCACTTGGTGGCCACCACCACCCCCATCTTCATTACCACCCTCCTCCATTATATAAACTCCCTGTGCCCTCCAGTGTCCCCCGCAATCACTTACCTAATATTAGGATATTAAAAAATATGGCAAGATTTTAAGAGACTTATTAAAATGCAATTAGCAGCGTGTACGACTTAAGCAGGAAGATTATTTTTAAAAATGACTTGATTGTGCAGAATACCACGCACCTTCCCGAGGCCGTAAACCTGCCAATCACACACATGCTCAAAGGAAGAGGTTTCCTCACTTCTCTTTGTCCTTCAGGGTTTTCTCCTGCCCCCGGTGACCATGAAGGCTGTGGTCCCTCACCCACCAGACACACACACACACACACACACACACACACACGCACACATGCATTCTGAGCCCCCTCAAGGGACCCCTCAGAAGGAAGCTAAAGGGTTAATCGGGTCCAAAGTCAAGCCCGGAGAAGTTTGGAGAAACTGGCCAGAGGGTAGGCAAGGGGATGGAGAAGACCCCACCCCATGACCCCCACCCCATGATGATTTGGATTAGCAGAGGCTGCAGCAAGAATAAGGACGACAAACAGTCCTGGCTGCGAAGGGGTTGGGGGTGGGAAGGGCTGAAGGGAGGAGGGAGAAGTCCCAGGTTGTGGGTTACAGCTGACCCCCTGAGCCTCGTAGACCCCCTGCCCGCGGCGCCCGCAGCGCCCCCCGCCCGGCCCCCGCCCCCGCCCTAGCTGGAACGGTGGGTTATGCTGCCCCCTGCCGCCCGCTCTCCACACTGCAGCCCCGTTCCCAGGACCCGGCTGCGGAGCGAAGGAACTCGCGTGGTCCAGGGCCGACCCTTCTCCAGCTGCGGGGTCACGAGAAGGACCCCGGATCTTCCAGGCTCTAACCTGAAGCGAACCACGCATCTGGAAACGAAACGTGGGGACCGTTCTCCAGCCGCCCCCTCCCCGGCTGCCCCACCCCTGGCTGAAGGAGTTTATCAAATGTGCCTGCTACTTCCTGGCATTAGGCTCCCGCTGGCACTTTTATTCCAACCATAAAAAGGCTATTTCATTGAGAAATAAAGTCCCATCTCCCTGACGTGTGACTCCTTTCAGAGCTCTCAGCCGCCAGGCAAAATTTATGTTTCCCGGATGCTCTCTCCTGGGATTGCAACTGGAAATTGGGGAGATGGGGCTGGAAGGGGGAATTTCCTCTCTAGCTGATGGACTTGAGCTTATTCCTTTGGTCTGAGGAGCCCTGGAAACCCAAGGTGTCCAGCAGAGAGCCCTTGCCTTGGAGTGAAGAGGCCAGTGTTTGAGTCCTGGTTCTGCCACGTATTAGCTGTGTGAACTTTGGTAAAGTCCTGAGCCTCAGTTTCCTCATCCATAAAATAGGAAGAGCAGTTCCTCTCTTCCCCAGAAAGATGGAGCTAGATGCACTGAGCACCTAGAAGCTGTAGAAATGTCAAGTACTGCTATTATTATGGAGGCAGAGGAATTCTCTGACTTGGGGTGGGGGCAGGGGGAGCTGACACAGATTTTCCCAAGCAGTGAGTGGTCCTCAGCTTCTGTGTGCATCAGATTCACCTGGAGGGCTTGTTAAAACACAGATTACCGGTCTCCATCCTCTGTGTTTTGGGATCTGTCGGTCTGGGATGGAGACCAAGAATTTGCTTTTTTTTTTTTAACCGATTTCTTAGGTGATGCTGATGCTGCTGGTCTGGGGACCCCACTTTGAGAACCATTGTTTTGAGGGCTTTGAGATCTGGGATGTAGGGCACCTCAGCCTGGACCTTGGGAGAGGAATGAGAAGCCGGCGGGGGGTCACCTTTGGGGCAAGATAAGGGTGAGCTCTGGCCAGCTACAGGGTAGTGAGAATCTGTCCATATCATCCCATCTTGTCCCCCCACTGGCTTGGCCTGTGTCTCTGGCGGCCCCCACTGCCAGAGACAAGACCTGTGAGCAGCAGAGAGGTCAGGCGGTGGCCCGGGGCTAGGCTGAGCTGGAGTCTCTGAAGATGGACTCTCGGGGGTGCGGGGTGCCTGCAGACCTACACGGGAGACTCTTGACTTGTCTCCCCAGGAGTGGAAGTTGCCTGGCCATCCACTCCTGTTCCCTGTTTCAGCCTGTTCCTGAAACAGAAGCCCAGAGAGATTGAACTGACTTGCTCAAGGTCACACGGCTTGGACAGGACACCCAGAAAAAGCCCTTACTGGCTATGCAGTAATTTGGAGGATTACGAGGTTGATGACTCCAATTCCAGTGTAAGTAATATTCAAATACCCAGCGGAGACTTGCCGCTAAAGCTGGAAGAGCACGTTGTCATACAAGTCTGCCGTGGGAGCGTCTAAAATCTGGGTATTCAAGACCTTCGATGAGGGAACAACAATGAGCCTGGATGTCACAAGGCATGAAAATTGGCTTTGTTGGTCAGGGAGGAAAACCCAAAAGGGAAACTGGCCCATGGCTGCTCCGTGTAACAAAACAGGATAGTAAATGCATCACAGACCCTGATGGGGTGAAAAAGATGGGGATCCAAGCTACTGGGGGGGAGGGAGTCACGCAATGTCTAACCACCCCAAATCCCAGATTGTCTGAGATCCTGCCCCGCAGGATGCTGACCTGGAGGGGAAGAGCCACTCCTTGCCAGGATCTCACTGATCAGAGACACATCAGCCGTAAAGAAATGATAGCCAGACCTGGAAAGTCTCAACAGGACGAGTGGAGGCCCCCCAAGCAGGGAGAACACTTGTGCCCGTGCCCACACCGCCCCGGGATTGGGCACAGGTGCGACCCAGGCCCTGGGAGACCCAGAGCCCTGGTCACTCATGGATCTGGGGCTGTCCTGTATTGAGGGAAAACGAGACTCCCCAGAAGCCTGAGCACTTTCTCATGAAACGCAGCTTGTCCCGGGTTTGAGTCAGTGTGGAGTGGAGCAAGGGGAGAGAAGAGGAGTAAAGTGGTTGGTTGCAGCTGGGCCGTCCGCTGAGCTGGGCCAAGTGCCCAGATCCGCGTAGCCTTGCCGCTCGCTGCCTGCTGGGGGAAGAGCCATTTACGCCAGGTAAAGGCTGGAGATTTCATTAACTCCCTTCCCTTTGTCTCGTCTCCAAGGGCGCAGGGTGGTTAAACATGCGGAGGACTTGGTAAAGGGTCAGCCCTGCTTTAAAGGACTCTCTTGGCTGCATGGCGGGGCGGGTAGGGGTGGCCTGGTCCTCGAGGTCCCAAAGCTGGGTGGTTCGGCAAAGATGGAGAAGGGGAGGAGGGAGATGGGGCAGGGGCGGGGCGGGGAACAGAGAGACTGAGACTACAGGCCAGCGTGGTGACATGTCTCACACATCACCTGCGGCCACCTTCACTGAGTCATCTGGACAGAGGGTGGGAGTGGCACCTCGAGAGGAGCCCTTTAAGTCATCTTCCTGGGGGGTGGGTTGGCCTCTCTCAGCCAGGGCCTCCCTCCCCCATCCCCTTTCAGCTGTTCCTGCCCTCTGATGTCCACTTTCCAGCAAGCTTTTTGGAGCCAGAATAAAATCTGGGCTCCCACGTGCCCGCTCCCTCCTGTTCATTCCACCAGCTTCCATTGCCTTCTTTCTGTCCCTCCAAACCTCCTCAGATCCCTTGCACTTGCTGTCCCTCTGTCTGGATGCCCCTCTCCACCACCACCCCACCCCACCCCCCACTCTTTCCTGGTTTCCCCTTCAGAGGGATTGCCGTGACCATCCCACCCCAACCTACGCCCCAGCCAGGTTGCGTGTTTGGGTCTCTTCAGAGCACTTGGAACCATCTGAAGTTGTCCACGTGTGGCTTTATTGTCCATCTCCAACCCCCCGTCACACACACCCACACATTCACACACACGTGTGCCCACTAGAACTTTCCCTCTCACACGAGGGACTTTCTCTGTCCAATTTACGGTTCCCTTCCCCAGAGCCGCAACAGCATCTGGCACAGAGAACGCACTCCATAAACATTTGTCAAGTGACGGGGGCCGTGATATGCACTCTGAGAAGGCAACTGGGGGTCTGGAGAACCAGGCAGCAGTGAGCCCACAACATCAGCCCTGGGCTCTAGCCCCCTTCCCCACCGGCCTAGGAACATGATCTTCTAGCCCGGAAACCATGGGCTCCTGTGAGGTGATCCCAGCCTAGGGGAGGTCAGTCCTTCTTTCTTCCCCCAGGCTGGGCCACCCAGCCAGGTGCCCTGGGCAGCCGCCACGGCCTCGGGCCTCCTCCTGCTGGCTTCCCCTGTAGGTGTCAGGCTTGCCTTGGCATGGGGGCCGCCGTCCCTGGGCAGCGGCTGCCCGCAGGGGAACCGCCTGGCAGGGCGGGCGGGGGGCGGGGGGGTTGGCCTTGGAGTCACGGCTCCGATTCAAGAAGGGAAATCATCCGAGCTTTTAAAAAATTAAATGGAGTCAGTAATTTGATTTCAGAGAGAAGCTGAAAACCTCGTAATGGCAGGAGCAGCTCAATTCCGTGGTGAAAAGGAAAAGCCTTAAATGGGGCTATTAAGCTTTTGCCTGGGATGGATCTGCCCGGAGAAGGAGGAAGGAGGGGGGGCAGGCAGCGGGGAGAAGTCGTCCTAGAGGTAGAGACCGTTTATCAGCCAAGACAACCCTGATTATTTATTTATTTATTTGTTTCGCGTTCCGGGCGTTGCCCACGGCCTCCTCTCCTTGGCTGCGATTCAAATCCCACTTCCAGCGATGGGCCGGCCCAGAGGGGGCGGGGGTGCCCCCCTTCCAGGGAAGCACCCAGTGCTGCTCCCACTCAGGCCACAGCTGGGCTTCTGGGAGCACTGGTGTCCCCGGAGGTCAGTGGGGGTCACCGGAGCTGCCCAGGCCAGCGGGGTACCAGCTGCTGCCATGGGAACCAGAGGCAAAGAGTAGTGAGTCATGAAAACAAAGCAGCAACGCTCCCCATTCTCCTCTCATGGGGTCCTTGAGAGACCTAGGGTTGTGGCCCCGGAAGCCCAGGGGAGGGCATCTCACGCTGCAGGATCTTATCATCACCCAGCGCCCCCAGAGATGTCTGAGCTGTGGCTGAAGGCCTTCTGTGCTTTCCTGGAACGAGCAAGCATCCCCTCTGCCTGGGCCTGGGAGCCCCGCAGTTTGGCTGTTCTGATTTGCCTGAATAGCTGCCAGGGGAACCACGAGAATGACTTACACGTCCTGAGCACATGCTGAGTGCAGGGCCCTGCGCTCAAGGCTTTACGTTTCCTCCCTTACCCCTCAACGGCCCCAACTATTCTCACCCCCATTTGCCTGATCAGGAAACTGAGGCACAGAGAGGTTAGCGCCTTGCCCAAAGCCACACAGCCGAAGAGCGGAGAGACCGCAGCAGCCTGGCTACAGAGCACGCACGCTTTCCCCCTCTCCGCCCCCGATGCCTCCCCACATCACAGGGAGTGGGCAAGCACGCAGACGCTGGCGGTCCCAGCCAGCCGGAGGCACGCCCGAATACTGTCCTCCCCACTCCTTTGTGCTTCGCATCCCCTGGGGCGCTCCCAGGACTCACCCCAGCAAGGGGGCCTCTCGGAAGCCCCTCCACGTGGTTCTGAAGCTCGGGAGACCTATAACTTTCAGGACTGGTTGCCACTGTGGGCTGCGTCGGCTCCTGCCAGGGTGTCCCCTGCTGAGCAGAAGGGCTCTCCGGGTTTGGCCAGGCTGGACCAGGAGACGTCTGCAGGAGCCCACGGGCTCTGAGTTTGCTGGACATGTTCGCGGCCCCCCACTCAGCCTGCTCCACTGGCCAGGGGCTGACTCGAGGCGTCAGGCTCTCTCTCACCCTCCCTCCGAGGAAGCTGCGGGCTCCTTAGAGGTGCAGGCCAGTGAACTCTCCAGAAGAGCTGTCAGGGGCTGCCTGCCACTGGCAGCTGCTGGGCCCACCCTGTGCCTCCCCGAGGGCTCAGGCGGGCACTGGGACTAGCTGCTGCCACCACACCTTGGAAGGGCTCACGGCAGGGCAGTGCTGTGGCATATCCATTCCCAGCAGGAGGATAAGTCCTGGCCCCGCCATGTCCTGACTTGGTCCTGGGCTGGCAGGTCTAGGTGCCCCTTAGCCTCCTCCCCGACGGCCCTGAGGCCTCCATTATGGAGGATGTTTCCTGGGGCTCTCTGGGGTGGGGGGGAACATCAGGAAGCCAGTGCCTCTTCATCCAGGCTGGTCATCGAGAGCCTTGTCAAAGGCCGGACCTCCTGGCCAGCCTGGCCAGGTCCCCCTCGCCTGGGCTAGTTGGCAGCCACGTCCCCCCTGACAACATTCCCAGCAGGAGGAGACCTCTGGGTGGCTGGGCAGGCCCTGCTCAGGCCTTATAGCTCAGGGTGACAGACTGTCAGGGTGACAGATGGCCTTGAGACCAGGAATACTTCGGACTGTTCGGACGCCCAGAGAGGCAGCCGAGGAGAGGAGACATCTGAGAACAAATGAATGATCAGGCCGTGGGGGCTGGGAAGACCAGACAGGGGGGCCGGGGCTGGCCTGGACGGCTCCCATGGACTCTGAGGACAGTGCAGCTGAGGACGGGGTGGGCCCAGGTAACACCACGTTCCCCGGGGGAGCCCAGGGGCCATGTTTCTTCTACAGGTTTGGCTATTTGCAGGAACGGTCCAAGCCCCTTCTTCAGTGGGAGAGCAGTGGAGAGAGAAAAAGCATCAGAAATCGGAGGATGTGAGCCTAGGCCATGCCAAGGATGGCAACCCAGAGATGGCCCTCGGGAGCTGTGCCCTCAAGCTGGTGCCCCAGGCCTGCTCCCAGGCTCCAGCCACAAGGCCTTTGAGGCACGTCTTGGTTTTCCTTTCTCCACGTGCACAGCCGCTGACCTTACCCACCACCTCCTTTTGGCAGCTCTCAAGGCCCTGGGGTGCAGGTCAGAGTGGGGCTCCCTTGGGAATAATGGTGATGAAGGAGAAGGGTCTCATGCCGGGCTGGGTCCACCAACGCCTCGTGGGGATGGGGCCCCTCAGAGGAAATTGCGGTGGGGAGGCCAGGTGATGAACTGGGCTTCGGAAGCCTCGAGAGCGAAGCTCTGACAAAGCCCTTCCCAGAGGCCACCCGCGGCAGCTGATCCTGCAGATTGGAACTGGGGAGAGACAGCAGATGGAATTCCTGCTGGAAGGGTCTCCCCTCCTAGGAACGGTGGAGAGGGAGCAGTCCTCAGTGCAGCAGCTCAAGCACACAGCTCCCTTCCAGAATTTTCCAGAAAGGAAGCAGGGGTCAGTTCTCCTCCCAAAGAGACACGATCCTCCCCGCACCCTGGTGAAAGGGCCACGCATGTCCCCCTTTTACAGATGGGAAAATAGAGGCTTTGGGAGCTCAAATTCAAGCACTGGGTTAAGAACCTACCTTCATTGGCTGAATTTCACAGACCCTGGACCTGGAGCCCTTGCTGAGAATACGTGAGTGTCAAAATCTTTTTTTTTTTTTTTAAAGATTTTATTTATTTATTTGACAGAGAGAGACACAGCGAGAGAGGGAACACAAGCAGGGGGAGTGGGAGAGGGAGAAGTAGGCCTCCCGCAGAGCAGGGAGCCCAATGCGGGGCTCGATCCCAGGACCCTGGGATCATGACCTGAGCCGAAGGCAGACGCTTAACGACTGAGCCACCCAGGCGCCCCTCAAAATCTGTTTTTGAAATCGAATCACAGGATTGTACATTTTCTGTAAGGACCTACTGGCCCCAACTCCTACCCCTGCTTGATGCCACCAGCTGGTTTCATCTTTAAGCCATTCCCTACTTTGAGGCCACGTACATCGGCCCAGCCCCAAGAACCACACAGAACCGGACTCTGCCGGGACACTACGGACCTGCTGGGCCAGATCAGTCTTTGCTGTGGGCTCCCATGCACCATGGGATGTGTAGCAGCACCCGTGGCCTTTACCCACCAGATGCTGGTGGCCTCAAGAATGTCTCCAGATGTCACTAAACGTCCCGTGGGAGGCAAAAATATACCCCTGTTGAGAACTGCCGAGTTAGAGCTTGCCAATTCTGGTTCATAGTTCAAGTATAGCCTCAGACATGTTTGGTTTGGCCTGCAACGGGTCTTTTTTATTTTATTTTATTTTATTTTATTTTATTTTATTTTATTTATTTATTTGAGAGAGCATGAGCAGGGGGAGGGGGGAGAAGGAGAAGCAGACTCCGCACTGAGGAGGGGCTCGATCCTAGGACCCCGAGATCATGACCTGAGCCGAAGGTAGACGCTTAACCAACAGAGGCTCCCAGGCGCCCCGACCTGCAGCGGGTCTTAAATATATTTTAGATTAACTGATGAAATTTTGTAACCAGCTTCTCCTGGAAAATCAGAAGATTTGGCGGGGTCTGGGGGCCACCAGCTCACTAGCATCTCCACCACGTCTTGTCTTCTCCACGGCCTTCAGCACCCTCCCTTGGGCCACCGGTTCACTCCCCCTCACTCATTTACACTCCCTGCCTGACCCATAGAGGTATTTTTGTCAGAACCTCTGCTTTAAAATGTGAAACAGAGCTGGCTGGTTAGCTCAGTTGGTTAGAGCGTGGTGCCGATAAAATGTGAAACAGCTATAGTTTAACCATCCTGGGCCACTATCCTTGACATGTATGAGCTTAAATAATTAGGATTTCTCCTATAGGTTCTAACCACTTTGCAGGGGGTGGGGGGAGGGATGAAAAAGACTCTGTAACCACAGAGTGCTTAGGCAATCCCAGTGCATTAAATATTCCAGTGCATTAGTCATATATTTACACAGAGAAATGTTCTTTGTCTAAAACGTTTTTTAAAAAATTCCTGGTGAAAATGTAGTCCGACAAGCATCTATTAAGTGCTTACCAAGGGGAAGGCAGTATGATAAGTCCCAGGAAGAATAAAATGCTGAACAAGACACAGCCCTTGACCTCAAAGAATTCCCATACAAGAAGGAGAGACAGGAGGGTGAGCCAATAACCATAACAAGAATAGAAAGACCTAGAAGCAACAATACAGAGAAGATTAGCAAGCCCCCTGAGCAAGGATGACACACAAATTCGTGAAGCATTCCATATTTTAAAAGGAAGAAGGAAAGAAAAGAAAGAAAGAAGGGAAGGAAGGAAGGAAGGAAGGAAGAAAGAGGGAGGGAGGAAGGAAGAGAAAGAAAGAAAGAAAGAAAGAAAGAAAGAAAGAAAGAAAGAAAGA